>NW_015389042.1:103653-107757 GCF_001527695.2 Protobothrops mucrosquamatus | reverse complement strand
CAGGACTGGCCTAGGGATATTTTAAATTGGATTTTAATCAACTTTTAAAATAAGAAAAAGGCCTATTTAAATATATCTTTTAATTTATTTTAAATTTTGTATATTTGTACCAATTGTTCTGTTTTTTAACTGGCTGTAAGCCGCCCTGAGTCCACTAGGAGAAGGGCGGGATATAAATACAATAAACTTCAAACTTCAATAATAATAATAATAATAATAATAATAATAATAATAATAATAATAATAATATAAAAATGCCAAATCCAGTCTGAACATCTGGCTGACTGCGATGATCCATAATAATAATAATAATAATAATAATAATAATAATAATAATAATAATAATAATAATAATGGAAGGGACCTTGGAGATCATCCAGTCCAACCCCCTGCTCAGGCAGGAAACCCTACACCATTTCGGACAAATGGTTGTCCAGTCTCTTCTTAAAAACTTCCAGTGTTGGAGCATTCACCACTTCTGGAGGCAGGTTGTTCCACTGGTTAATTGTTCTAACTGTCAGGAAGTTTCTCCTTAGTTCTAGGTTGGAACACAGATAGTCCTTGACTTACAACTACAATTTAGCCCAACATTTATGTTGCTAAGCAAGACATTTGTTAAGTGAGTTTTGCTCCATTCTGGCCACAGATAAGTGAATCATTGCAGTTTAGTAACTTAAGTGACTAACTTAAGTGAGTCACTTAAGTGTTAAGTGAGCCTGTCTTCCCCATTGACTTTGCTCATCAGAAGGCGGCAAAAAGTGATCACATGATCCTGGGGCACTGCAACTGTCATAAATATGAACCAGTTGCCAAGCATCTGAATTTTGATGACATGACCATGAGGATGCTGCAACAGTGATGTGTGAAAAAATGCTGCTGTAACTTTGGTCACTAAAGGAACTGTTGTTAAGTTGAGGATTACCTGTATTCATTGCCTTGAGTTGACCAAAATATATAAAAGTCAGGATAAAAATCTAAACAACTTGGGAAGAAATTGATGTGTATGAAGGCCAACACCAGCCAAACAATCAGCAGCTACCACTTAACTGTTGGCCAAGCCCAACACTGGTTCATTTTACCCGGCACAATGAATCAACAATCACACTGAGCAAGGAATTGGGTTTTCACACTTTTTTTCTGTGCAGAATTAAAGAGAGGTACACTTATTCAAATCAAGTGTGTCTGCTGAAATTTAAGCTCTTTTTATATCATTAACATATCTGCACATCAAAATTTCCTCATGTTTTATCACTTGTTCTTGATTTATTGAAGCTGTGCAGTTTAGGCTAAAATCTAATAAGCATGGGAGGGGTGCATTTAATTACCTAAGCTCTCCACCCTCTGGTGTGTTTTTAACACACTAATGATAAACTGTTTTAACTCTGGACCTTTGTCCAAACGGCTAAATTTAATGCTGCAAATTACCTTTGCTTGTTCCAGTAATGAGCCCACTTGCAAAACTCTTCAGCAGTTACAAAGCCACATCCTGCCAACTAGATTGACATTGCTTACATATGAAGCATTTGTGGTCACACACACCTTTATCTCTTTGCTAACAGATACCAAAGTGGATGCTGATTGACTGAATTTGACTGAAAGCACCAATAGAGTAATCAAGACAGAAGCTTTGGTTGAAATTAATTCATTATTCAGTTGCAAAAGCACCTAATAGTTTGCTAATAGATTAATAGGCCAGACCCTGATTACATTGTTGTGAGCAGATAATATTAATAAAAGGGAGGTGTCCTGTTTTGGTATCTGAACCATCTCTGTCTGCAAGCCATCTCTTTTT
Organism: Protobothrops mucrosquamatus; assembly: GCF_001527695.2. NCBI lineage: Eukaryota > Metazoa > Chordata > Lepidosauria > Squamata > Viperidae > Protobothrops > Protobothrops mucrosquamatus. Next base: position 105,965 of record NW_015389042.1, on the reverse strand, counting down.
CAACTTAGTAAATCCAGATGTATTTGAATTATAACCCAATTTTCCCCATAAGCTACCTGTGATGGAATTTGTCAAATACATTGAAAAGTACCAATGAAGGAGAATATTTGTAACTCAGGGTTGAAATGAGGGGTCCTTGATGCTCTCTGAGCTTGCTTGTTTTCTTGCAGACATTTCATTACTCTAACAAGGTAATATCATCAGTGCTAGTAAGGAGTGCTGTTTGCTGTCTGTTTATATTCTGGTGTCTTGCCTGTCTGGGTGGGTGCAGTTTTAGGGATTCTTTGGTTGGGCTGTTGACTAATGGCTCTGTGGCAGTTTCTTGATTGGGGTATTGCTTATTTGATTGTTGGTCTGAAGGTGACTTTGGAGTTAATCTATGCTGATCTATGCTTATGCAAAAGAGACAATCAGCCAGCCCAAAAGAGAAAAAGACTCCAGCACTTCTCCACCAGTAATCAGCACTCAGATCAGCATAGAATAGATTAACTCCAAGGTCACTTTCAGACCAACAATCAAGTAAACAATACCCCAATCGAGAAACTGCCAGAGCCATTAGTAAACAGCCCAACCAAAGAATCCCTAAGACTGCCCCCAACCACAGAGAAGCAAGACACCAGAATATAAACAGACAACAAACAGCACTCCTTACTAGCACTGATGATATTACCTAGTTAGAGTAATGAAATGTCTGCAAGAAAACAAGCAAGCTCAGAGAGCACCAAGGACCCCTCACATTGAAAAGTACCCAGCTAAAGAATTATGGGGCAAGGAGTGGTTTTTGAGTGAGCAATTCAATGAGGCTGAGATGTGCTGCAATCAAGACTGTGTTTCAAGTGAGAAATGGGAAGAATGTTATAATAGTCTTTTATCACAACATATTTTTGCTTGTTGAGACCAAGCTGATCCTTCTCAGTGTGTGCATTGTTAGATGGTTCTAGCCCCTAAAGTGGAAACTCCAACAAATACTTTCCCCTATTCCTGGAAGTAAAAACAGTCATTAAAGATAGCATGATTTGTTGCTTCTCATGGCACTCACAAAGACAAACTTTGCCTCACAGGAGAGCCAGGCAGTGGAATTATTAGAAAAGGATTTAGGGGTGAAGTTATATTTTTTCCTATAGTGACCAAAAGTTCCCTGTAAATTGCAGCTACAGCCAAAAGTCAGAACAAAAGGCAATGGACAGTAAGCCACCACCATTCAGCTTGAAAGCCCATCACCACTTCATTGATGCCTGCTGTGAAAGCCTACCAATATATTGTTATTGTTTTCATTTGAAATTTCATGAGATCATCAAAGATTTCAAGATGAATAATTGATTTATTTTATTATTTATTATTTCAAGTTACATGGCTGCCCATCTCAAATTCATGACTCTGGACAATTAACAATAAAAGCAGGTTTTTTTTTAAAGAGCAAATAGTTTCATCTGATGGGATCCTGGAGGAGAGCCTTTTCTGCCATAGCACCCACTTTCTGGAACATCATCCCCATTTCAATGGAAAGAATAATGGAGCAGTATTGACAAGTAATGCTATTTGTCACACTGTTAGATCAGCAAGTCACCTTCGACTGCAATTATACAACTTAAGGCAGTGCACATCATATTCCTGTTTCCTATTTTCCCCACAATGCCATGAGTTGGCATGTTATAGGTGGCATTACTAGCCTAAGAGTTGACACTGACTTGATGGCACATAATCAACGAGATTTACCAGAGCCTGGGGCCAAAATCTGCAACTTTCCCCATTGCATTTAACCATACCACAATGGCCCGACAGAATCTTTTTTTCTCCCAAGCCCAGAAAAGGAAGAGAGACTTAAAACTGGAGAACAATTAAGGCAGCAAAGAGCTACCCTTCGTGGTTCGTGTCGTATCCCAGTGTCCTACACATACCTAGTGTCGTATCCCTCCAACACTGGCTTGAAAAAAACTTTACTTTGCTGTAGTTTCTCCTAGCAAACTAATAATATTCACGTCTACGCGAACTACAATTCCCATCAAGCACCAGAAACATTCTGACTGTGATAGCAAGGCAGGGAGCAAAATGTTTCCCATCATGCAACGGGCGCCAAGGTACTTTGCCTGACTCCATTTCCCGGCATGCTTTAGTTTGGCGGATGGGGGTGGCGGAGCTTGGCATGTAAATCCAACGGCTAATCCCGCCCACATTTGTTTTGCCGCCGGAGTGGACTTGCCATGGCGGGCTTGTTGCCGCGGCACCAGGCTCTTTATAAGAGCTTCCGGACCCCACCGTGGAAAGAGACTTTCCGGCAGGTAAGCAGACCAACTTCTGCCCTCTCCTCCCTT
>NW_015389042.1:68678-103485 GCF_001527695.2 Protobothrops mucrosquamatus | reverse complement strand
TTTGGTTGGGCTGTTTGCTGTTGGCTTCTTTGGCAGTTTCTTGATTGGGGTATTGTTTACTTGGTTGTTGGTCTGATGTTAACCTTGGAGTTATGCTGATCTGGGTGCTGATTGCTGGTGGATTGGTGCTTGGGTCTTTTTGTTCCCTTTTGGGCTGGGTGATTGTCTATTTTGCTTAGTCTATAGATGTTAATGTCTATGTGTCTATTGATGGCTAATTTGTCAGAATGCCAGGCTTCTAGAAATTCCCTGGTGTTTTTTGGATTTGGCTTGGTCTAGGATGGTCACATTTTCCCAATTGAAACAATGGTTAAACCTGTCTATCTGTAGTGAAATTAAGGGAATTTTCATAATGTTTTTTGACCACTAGTTGCTGTTCATGGATGTGTTCTGCCAGTCTTCTGCCTGTTTGTCCTACATAGTGGTTGTTGCAGCCCTTACATTGTATGTTGTAGATGAGTCCTGTTTTTTTCTTCTGGGCTTGCTGGGTCTTTTGGTTTGCTTAGGATGTTTTGAAGGGCTTTGGCTGGCTTGTTGCTATGCTGATTCCATGTGGTTGTAGTAGTCTATTTGCGGTTTCTGAGATATTCTTGATGTGTGGCAGTGTAATTCTTTTTAGGATTTGTGTTGATTGTGCTGTATTGGGTTGAGTGGTCAGGGACGTTTTGATGAAGTTGCTTGGATATCCATTTTGTAACTCCAAGGTTAACATCAGACCAACAATCAAGTAAACAATATCCCAATCAAAAACTGTCAAAGAGCCAACAGTAAACAGCCCAACCAAAGAACCTGTAAGACACACACACACACACCCAACAGGACAAGCCACCAGAAAATAAACTGACAGGAAATTTCACTTCTTATTAGCACTGATGATGTTACCTAGTTTGGGTAATGCAACGTCTGCAAGAAAACAAGCAAGCTCAGAGAACACCAAGGACCCCTCATTTCAAATTGGGGCTAGCATGAATCTTGTATTCGTCTCTGTCGCAAAAATGAATAGGAGGGAACTACTGGGTTCAGCTCTTGCTCTAAAGGGGCAGAAAGCCACTATAGCTAGGAAATCCTTTGCATAAATCCATCTTGTGCGTCTTTTTATTCACTCAGCTTTTATAATGCGCAACTGCAGGGGACTGACAGTACAGTTGCATCCATTTCTGGATCAGAGACATTGCTCACAATAATTTATTCCTTGGTTACCTTGCATTTGAATTGTACTGGAATGAGCTGTACCTGATGCTGCCCTTGAAAATCATTCAGAAGCTCTAGTTGGTCCAAAACACAATAGGACAAATAGATATGAGTGCATCTTAGCCAGTGTAATACACCATTTTGAAGCTGCATTAGCTCCCAGTGCAATTTAAGGAGCTGGTTGGCTTACAAAGCCCAAGGCTGACTGCTTTTGGGACTCCTTATCTCAATTTATTTCTACCTGTATAGGATAGACATGCTCTGGATTCCTTCTATTAATGTTATTTGATGGGACCTAGAAGGTGTGGGTTTTCTCTCATAGCATCTGCCCTGTAGAACAGTACACCCTGAGATATGAATGGCCATCGCCCTGCCAATCTTTTGTTGGGTGCTAAAAACCCGGCTCTTCTCTCAGGCATTGTGGCAAGACATTAGGCGAGCCCGTTTTTAGGGAATTATCTGTGTAGGTCAAAATAGTCTCAGGAATTATGTGCTTTAATTGTTTTAATGTTTGTTTTTAAAATGGATGTTAATGATGGAGCAGTCATATAAAATTAAAATGACTTTATGTGCAGTCACTTTATTTGTTTCATTTTATAATCGAGAGTTTTGTGATCAATAGGTAGAAGTGTTATTTATTTACAGAACGTATAGTACTGTTGGCATATATACAGGTAGTCCTTGACTTACAACCATTCATTTAGTGACCATTTGAAGTTACAATGGCACTGAAAACAAGCGACTTATCATTTTTCACACTTAGAACTGTTGCAGTCTCCCTGTGGTGATGTGATCAAAGTTTGGACTCTTGGCCACTGGCATGTAATTATGACGGTTGCAGTTTCCTGGGGGATCAAGTGATCACTCTTTGCTACTTTCTGACAAGCAAAGTCAATGAGGAAGCCAGATTCACTTAACGTGTTATTACTTAACTGCAGTGATTCCCGTAACAACTATAGCAAGAACGGTCGTAAAATGGGGTAAACCTCACTTAACTGTCTTGCACAGCAATAGGAATTTTGGGCTCAATTGTGTTTGTAAGTCGAGGATTATCTGGTAGTGCTGCTCAAAGTGCAGAACTAAGAGAAATAAGTTGAATCGGTTATTATCCTTCAAGCCCTGATTCCATTCTCAGTGAAATCCAGAGGTTGCTAAGCCTTCTGGGTTTTGAGCATACTTCAGTAAATTGCATACTGGTTTAAACTAATTAGTTATGTGCAATAAAGGCAAAATGACTGTTTGCGTCCCAGTTCCAGGTTTTAAATAATCTAATTAGATAATATTACATGAATTTTGCTTTCTTATTCACTGTAATATAAATACAATTTTATACACATATAGAGACAAGCATGTAGAATAGTATATAATTCTTTATCTCCTTGCTTTGTTTTTTGCCACCTCTTCTCTGATGAAATATACAGGTAGCCTTTGACTTAGAACCACAATTGAGCCTAAAATTTCTACAGCTAAGCAGGACGTTTGTTAAATGAATCACTGCAGTTATTAGTAACACAGTTGTTGTCCATGTTGACCCTGGGACACTGCAACCATCCTAAATACATGCCATTGCCAAGCATCTATGTTTTGGTCACATGACTATGGGGATGCTGTCTTGTGTGAAAAAGTTATTAAATCACTTTTTTTTCGGTGCTGTTATAATTTTGAATGGTCACCAAATGAATGAGCTACTTGTAGGAAACTTGAAACAAGGTTTTTTTTTTATTTCCAGAAAAGGCTTTTGGGGGGGGGGGGGCTATCTAGAAATAACTGCTGATACGAAATTATTTTTTTTTCTCCCTTTAGCGCTGTGTAGAGAGACTGAAAAGTAGTCGGGCCAAGTTGCTAGAAAGATATCGTCAAGTGGGAGAAAATGGAGCTTGCAGATCAAATAAAGCCTTGCTGGTACAGGAGGTGATGGAAGTTGAGTGGAAAGCTTTGCAGTCTGTGGATTCTCAGCTACCCTCTCTGAGAAAGCAGGACTCTTCCCAGGTTAGTGCCGTATGAAGAAGTTGTGGGTGTGTTTGTTAGGACATAAGACTGGTGTCCCATGTTCTTAAAGCAGTTTCTCAACTTTAGCAACTTCGAGTGTGGACTTCAACTCCCAGAATTCTTCAGCTAGCCGTGCTGGCTAAGAAATTCTGGGAGGTGAAGTCTACAGATCTTCAACTGTCAAAGCCAAGAAACACTGCCTTAAAGGGATCAAATAGTCTTTTCTGATGTCATCATGCAATGGTCCTAGGGCCAAAAGGTAGGCAGAAAATCTCACAAGATGGTATTATCGCAATTGCAAATCTGGGCCAAGTCTTTTGAGATATGTCCAATTTAAAAGTTTATTTTTATTTCACATCAGCTTGAAATGGAGGTTTAGGACTGGAAAGAATGTCCTATTCTTGCTTTAAAAGCAATTCATCTAAATATGTTTTACATGTTACATGTTTTCTTATTAAGCAAAAAGTATATACTTTTATACTTACTTGTGGAAAGTACCTTTGCATATCAGGCTTTTAAAGCAATTTATAAAACAATTTCAAGATAGTTTGAAAAAATAAGCAGTGGGACGTGAGTAGAAACGCAATTTACTTTTAATATGTTGTACTTTGTTTTATTTATTTTTACTATAATTTCTTTGCTGTGAGTTGCTCAGTCATTGAGAATTAGGCAGCATGTAAATTTAATAAATTATGTATAATTTTGAAAAGCCAAGAAAAAATACTAAATTTTGAAGCAGTCATAAATTAGATGGGTGGGGGAAATGAATGCTCAATTGGTGCTATGGAGAAAGCATGACATCTTGAATTCCTTATAAGAAAAGCTGTGTTAAAAACATACTTACTTTTTTTTTTTTTTTTAAAAAAAGCAACGTACCATTCTACCATAGTCAGAATGCATTGTCCCAATAAGAATTATGGGCTTGACCTAAAAGTATACCTTAGAGCAGTGGTGGCGAACCTTTTAGAGACCGAGTGCCCAAACTGCAACCCAAAACCCACTTATGCATCGTCGGGTGCCGGGTGGGTGTGGCCCATTGGATGGGTGTGGCCCATTGGATGGGTGTGGCCCATTGGGTGGGCCTGGCTGTGGTGGTAACAGCAGACTGGGTGGGACAAAAAGTTCAATCAATCAATTCCAACTTTGCAAGATCTTTTTTTTTCCCCGCGAGAAGTTGAAATTGACTGATTGATTGAACCTTTTTTTTTTTTGTACACGGCGGCGGTGGCCTAAAGCGAAAAGGTTTTATAAAACCCAGCTGAAGGCTTAGGACTGGGGCGACGGCGCGCGTGCCCACAAAGAGGGCTCTGAGTGCCGCCTCTGGCACCCATGCCATAGGTTCGCCACCACTGCCTTAGAGGAGGCCAAAATACCTTCCAGCTTCTTGAATGATGGACCTGATGTGATAAAGCTAAGAAAGAAAGCAGGGGAAAGATTTTTACTAGAACTCATTGTGGGGTTCTGAGAATCTTTGGTAGAGAGAGCCTAATAAGTATGTACCATGTGCTTGGATTGGTGGAGGGGTCCTGGGCAAACATTTGTTTCCAGTCTTCATTTTGGAGACAGTATGTATGAAATGCAAGCACCCTAAGTGTCTCTCTCTCACACACATATACCATTTCCCTTCCTTAAATATTATGACCAGAACACTTAACTGAGTGCTTTTCTCTTTAGATGCTTGAAGAACTGGCTGTATTGGATGAAATCCATCAGGAACTGATCTTGCAAGGTATCCAAGCTTATTTTTCATAACTGCTGCTTTAATTAATGTTTTTACTAAAGCACAGTGCATAATGGACCTTGGCAAATTTGAAAAAAGCCAAGCAGGGTCATCTAGGAGTTTACTAGGGGATCTCAGGGCTATGGGCCCTTCAGCAGTGCATGCTTGTAAACTATACTGATAAAAATGTACCTGAATTAGAATGTGATGATGGAAAGGTGTGATCAACTCAAGATTAGATTCAATCCTATTCCTAGAAACTAAGTCAATGACTTTGTAGCCGCTCTATCTTAGTTCAACCTCCCTCACAGTGTTATTGCAAAGTAAAGAAATGGACCGCTGCACGAAGCACTACGAAAAAGTGGAATAGGAAGTTAACAAATGTATTTATTTTTATTCTACCTTTGTTATTTTTATAAATAACTCCAGGTGATCAGCATACCTAATGCCCCTTCCTCTTTTCCCCAATACAACAACCTGTGAGATGGGTTGGGCGGGGTCATATTAATCAGAAAGTGGATCAAAATCCAGTTTCTAAGCCAGGAATTTTCAGCTCCATGGAGTCACTAGGAATTGAACTCAGTCTGAAAGAGATTTAACCAATTAACAGCAATGCTCTCTTTTGTAGAACAGCTGGCCATAGAGGAATATGAGCAAAGCCTGAAGTTTGATGAGGACTGCCTTAATGCAATGCTTGATGGCTTAGATGTAGAACAGCATATCATCTGTCCTGTTTGCAGAAGGTGAAGTAGTGATTGGCTTGAGAAACCTCTTGCCAAATTGTAAAATCTCTGCCTGGTACCAGGCCACATGATTATTTATTTACTTATTTATTTAAATCCTACCTTATTATTTTTAGAAATAACTCAAGGTGGAGAATGTCTATGGAGATTCTCAGTCATCCAGGTCATGATTGTCCCTTTTTCAAAAGGCAAATGGACTTTGTTTTTCCTCAAAGACGTTTCGCTTCTCATCCAAAAAGCTTCTTCAGCCATCCAAGAAGCTTCTTCAGTTAGAACTGAAAAAGCTTCTTGGATGAGAAGTGAAATGTCTTCAAGGGAAAACAAAATCCAGTTGCCTTTTGAAAAAGCACCTTTGGGTCAAGGTGGAGAACATATGTAATACTCTTTGCTATTTTCCCCACAACACCCTGAGAAGTGTGTTGAGCTGAGAGTGACCAGCTACCTTTTGTTACTAGAATCGGACTAAAACAATCTCCTGGTTTCCTAAACCAACACCTTAACCACTACTACAAAGCTGGACTGTTGTGTCAGATGCAGGTTCAGCTTCATTTTGCTGTACTATAATGCGAGTTCTTTTTATGAAGACATTTTCCTTCTTCCATCTTCAGAGATAAGTGGAGACCAAAAATTTGGTTTTTCCTTACTTGCATCCTGAAGTAAGGTTAATTTTCTTAACCAGTGGAATTTATAGTATAATGTGGCAGTGTGGAGGGCTCCATATTCAGGATTCCAGAAAGTGCCTCCCATTCTTCCACCTTTCTGATTTTCCTTGTCATGCTGTTCAGTAACTGGTTCATAGCTTAAATAAATAACTTCCATTTCTGCAGATTATGTTCTCTCCCTCTTACTGACCTCTGTTTTGCACATGTTGCTCGACTAGGGAAAGTTTTTGTTCTTAGTTTTATATCCCATAGTTGATTTCAACATCTGGAAATCCCAATTTCTCAGCTGTTGTGACTTGTGAATAGGCTACTATGTGTTAAAAGCTATGCCTTTGCTAGACATCAGAACCCACCTAGAGAAAACTGGCTAGACTGATAGCAACTCAGAATTCTTCTAACATACCTGGTTTATTACTATGGGAAAGAAATGCTTTCTTCAGTCATTTGACCCTCCTCCTTGTAGACTTTAGTAACAATTCATGGCATGTTTTAGTCACTCAATTTCTGCAGAAGATATACATTTGACCCTAAAATTGTTTTAAGGCTTCTAGTTTTAAATAATCAGCTTTTCAAGGTAGTACAGTAGCAGAATGCTCTTCTGATTTAGTTTATCAGTTGATGGGTTTTTTACTTCCTTTCTCACTTGATCTTCATGTGTGAAGGCTTTGAGGGCAATCTAGATAAATTACTTTTCACTTTCATCGTTGCGATTCTCTTTGCATCTAGGAACAATCTCAGTGTGATGAGTAACATGGTTGCATGCCAATGTGGACTCTGCATCAATAGCCTGGTAAGCAAATGTTAAGGAATTTCTGGGCAGCAACTCCATTGCTGGGCAGCAGCTTTACACCATTCTGCTGGGGCTTCCTGGGATGGCTAAGACTTCCAGTGGTGGTTGAAGCTTTGCACAGTGGCTCAGGGGCTTCTTGCAGCCCTCAAGTCACAGCACACCAGGAAACCTGAGTCGCAACATGGCAAGCGTTCCAGGGCCGCACAACTCTGCAGGGTAGCCAAAATGACAGAGATGGAAGGGGATAGGCATTTGGGGGGAATTGAAAGGGAGGAAGTCCCTTGCTTTGGAAGGACCAAGGCTCAGGGTTGGAAGTGACCAAGCCCGGAATGGCTTGGATTGGGGTGGGTCCTTGACTAATGACTGGTGGCATTCATTTAACAAATGCTGTTGCTAAGCGATGTGGTTGCACTTTATGTCTGCATTGCTTCGCATGGAAATTCCAGTCCCAGTTGGGGTTAGAGATGGAGGACTACCGGTAAGATAAAAACAGAGGTTTCATGTAAGAGATTAAGGTATTGCCTTCATGCCCTACTTGTGAACTTTCCATAGCATCTGGATCGCCATAGCAGAGAGCAAAATGCTTAATTAGATAGACCTTCAGCTTTATTGAGAGCTGTCCTTAGAAAAAGTATGAATGCAAGTTGGCACCTGATTTAAAACATCCTGTACTCTCTTCATGTGAGGGAAGGGAATCAGGGCAAATTGGCAACTGGACAAGCAACAGCTTGACTCATCCAAACTTGATTGTTCTCTTTTAAGGGGATGACTGAGGAAAAGCTCCAGTTGCTCTTAGAAGAAGGTCTGATGGAACATAGCCAACATTGTCAGCACTGTCCTGAATTCACCGTAACTAATATGATGGAAGGAGAAACTAATCTTCTTATGAGCTGTCAGGTAAGAATCCCAATTCAGTCAGAATATTCACTGACAATTCACTCCAATAATTCCCCCCCCAAAGCATTTTTACCACTAAAATCAGAAGCATTGTTTCTAATATACAATGTTGTGAATCCAGTGCCAAGGTTCACCCTCTTGAAAAGTAAAGATGTCCTTGAGCTGAGCTCAAATATCCATGGCTGCATCCATGCAGCTTTCTGGGTTCACCCCTTCCATCCTCTGGGATTTTTTTTTTATCGTAACCCTAACCCTGAAACTTTCAACAGTTCCACCCTTCAAGTTCTAAAGGACAAGCCTGGAATCATCATATGGTTACTTTTTTGTCATCTTTTTATTCTATTTAAAGACATTGGCTAAAAGTAAAGGGTTTTTTTAAAAAAAAATTGGAACACAAATCAGAATAGCTAGCTTAACTTTTCTGTAGAGCACGGGTAGTCAACCTTGGCTCTTTTATGACTCGTGGACTTCAATTCCCAGAATTCCTGAGCCAGCTAAGCTGGCTCAGGAATTCTGGGAATTGAAGTCCACGAGTCATAAAAGAGCCAAGGTTGACTACCCCTGCTGTAGAGTATCCCAGTTTTGCTACAAGAATGTTTTCCTTCCTAACCATTAGAGGGAGAAAAACCCTCTAGAGAGAGGTGCCATAGTTTTCCAAACTTAGAAGATGGAAGATATGTTTAAAAAGTTACATAATGTTGCTCAGTGGGAAAGCCATATCTATATTAAAATACACACCAGCACTTTGTTAATGAATAAGGACTGTATTTAAGAAACAATAACTTGCATTTATTTTTTGGTTCTAGGCTTGCGATTCCTGGACAGTGATTTTTTAATTCCATCTGCATAACATTCTGCAGTATTGTAGAAAGGCATTGCTGTTGACTCCCCCTTCTTCTTTAGACGGGTGTTTATGTATATAATGTTCACAATGTATAGAAATACAAAAGGTGTTCCTTATTTTTTTTAATTTAACTGGATCTATGCTATTTTTTCTAAAGCATCCTGCTTGAATAAACACTCTCCTTTTATGATAAGAGCTGGGTATTATAGATTTGGAGACTTTTTTGGTTGCAGCACTTTTTTGTACAAATTCTTGGAAATGTTGATCCAAATTGCATGTACTTTCATAAAGGGTTAAAGGACTTGCCATGTGTGAAGCACCTATTTTGCAAAGAATATCTTCTAGATTCCAACTGGTGACATTTTTGCTTAAAGGAGGTCAGATAACAGAAGGGGATGGTTATATTTCATTCTTGGACATGTCTAAAGGCCAGGACCAACAATTGTACAATTAGTTGGGCCAACATACCGGTCACCAACTTTGAATTCCTATTAGTGGAAACAACACTGGCTAGTGGCCTGGTTGATTACATAAAGTAGCATAATGCATGTCATCTTTTTAATAATATCTGGAAATAAAGCTGTACTTTCATGGAGTGCTTTCCTCCCAAATATGCTGCTGAAATTCAGAGCTATGATTAAAAGGGGGAGGTCAAATTACCCCTCTCAATAACTAGAAAGTCTCTGGTAGCCCCAATGTATTTTAGAGGAAAGACACTACCCCTTATTCCACAAAAGGGTTTTTAGCCTGGCCTCCTTTTGTCCCAAAGAATGCTGCCTATTGGTAAGCAATGGCATAAAGATCCACTGAAAATGGAAATACAGATTTCTGTTGCATGCTGGTTTTCTGGAGTTCTATGGGAAAACTGTTCATTGGTAGTTTCCGTTTCAGAAAATCCCAGAATTTGGGTTTAGGGAAGTCCTTGATGTATAAGTTGGTGCATTACTGACGCATGTTTATTTATTTTGAGAGCCACCTTAGCAAAGAGATTGGATAGTATAGGAAAAATTCATATAAAATACTGTATTATTTAAACACTGACAAGCTGGGATAGAGGGACAAGAATATACCATCAGGTATATTACTATTTCCCACATTTTGAAGGAAAAGTTCTTTGAAATCAAGTAATTGAAATTACCTTATGATAGTATCTGATCCAGATAAAAGATCATTTTGTAGTTCCTTCTATCTTCTTAAAAATAGCCTGACATTGATGCTGTACTCCCACCAAAATGTGTAATATAAATTAGGTACTTCCATTTGCATTTCCCCCCATGCTAGCTTTAAAAGATCAAATTCAAGTCAGATGCAAAACAGTGGCTCATATGGATAAGTTGGTCTATTCACATTACATACTTGTGTAATGTATCCCTGAACGCACAGTATAACATATTTGCACTAATACACCAAATGTATTCATTCCTGCCAATACTAATTCTGATTAGCGTTATATGCTGCATTTAAAATCAGTGTAATTTTTTCTGTTGGACTTTGTAAAAAAAAAAAAAAGCTGGTTTATTATACGCAGTCGTACTGTTGACTAGAGCTAGTTTTAAGCAGCATGTATTGGTTCAGACAGTTCCATTACTATCTGTTTTGAATCACCAAAAGATCAGTGTGATTCCCCTTTCTCTTATCCTTCTGCCAACAAATGAAAAAGTTTTTTTTCCTTCAAATAGTATTTTGTGTATAAATAAGTAGCTAGGTGGGTACTGTTCATTAATATTCTCATTATTTTAATTATTTTTTTTACTTTCTGCATTGTTGACCAACTTGAGTTTTGTTAATTGGAAAGGCAGGATATAATTTAAGAAATAAACTACCTCTAAAGCTGTTAACTTTGTGATGTTTTCTGTTACTTGAAATCCAGATGCAAAACTACCTATTGCTTCTTTTCAAACATTAAACTACTATAAGATTCTTCATTTTCTCTTATGCTATAATCCATTGTACAGTCAGGACACAAAATTAAATTGGTGCCCTTTATAAAGATTTGAGCAGAACCTGCAGAATCATTTTAGCAATTTCAATTATTAAGGGCTTAAAATGGGATCCTAGCTTGACTTTACTTCCACTTGCCATGTAGTTTTCCCACAACTATGGCCGTACTCCTTAAAGCAAAAGACATTAATCAAGAGCTTTAAACTTCATTCCTTTCCTTACTGTTTGCAAATTATGCAGATAAATCATGACAAACCTCTTGAAAATACCTCTGAAGGGGGAAAAAAAAGAAAATGGATTGAAATGTGTTTATTACATTGCTGTACAGTCACTTTCTCAGTCTGTTCATTTTCTCCTCTACCTCCTGCACAATATTATGCAGTTTAGCAGCCGTTTTTGTCAAGGCAGCAAAGCTTTCTTTAAGGTTTCCAGTCCCTTCATTTCTGCCTATATTGTCAAGACCATCAAACCATTGTAGAATCCCTTCAAGGTGCCCCTGGACAATCTTTTGCTCTTCCAGTTCTGCTTGTAGAGCTTGCTCAGCACACATTTCAGCTTTAAGTTCTCTTTCGAGCTGGCTGATTTCATTCTCCAGCTCTTGAAACTGTTTTGCTGTGTAGCAGAATTCCTCTTGGAGTTTATCTTCTGGAAGACAAACGTTCTTGGGGATGCTCAAAACTGTGCTTAAAAGAGGTTCTTCCATCTTAGTGAACAGATTATCGAAGCGCTCCTTCATGAAAGTAAAGAATTTTTCTGTGCTCCTCCGGATTAAAGTAGGTGTAAGACTAGGACAGATGTTCTCTAGTTTATTCAATATAACTTTCTCCACTACCAGCATTATATGAGAAAGATGATCTTGAAAAGCAAAATATATCCGCAACATGAATGTTTGAGGGGTAAAACCAAAAAATTGGGCTTCGTATACCATTGGATTTATTGACATCTTGAGAAATACCTGAAAAGAACATTGTTTTAAAATAATCAGTCTTTAGTAAGTTAATTGGACTGGGTTTCATACATTGTGCTAAATTGTCAGCCCTTTGAGGTAGTCCAGACAAGAAGCACCAACCATGAGGTTACTGTAAGGTTACCATAAGAAAGTACATCTCTTCTCCCCTTGCCTTTATGTTCCAAGAAACTAAGGAGGGTCCCTTCTGAGATTTTTGCTACACTATTACTTCTGTGAGCTAAGGTGCCTCTTATCTAGTCTGCTAGATAAGAGGCAGTTGCCTAGTCTGCTGCTGCCTTGTCTTGTTTTTTTTAGGACATTCTCACAGATAATATACCTGTACATAGAGAAGTCTACAAAGAATCTTAGGGCTGGAAAGGACCTCAGAGGTCTTCTAGTCCAACCCCTGCCCAAGGCAGGAGACCTTATATCATCCTGGTCAAAGAATTGTCCAGTCTATTTTTGAAAACCTCCAGTGATGGACCACCCACAATTCCAGGGGGCAAGCTATTCTATTGATTAATTGTTCTCACTGTCAGAAATTTCTGCTTGCTTCTAGGCTGGATCTCTAATAAGCTTCCACCCATAACGTCTTGTTACATTTGGTGCTTTGGAGAATACGTCAGTCCTCTCTTCTCTGTGAGAGCCTCTCAAGTACTAGAAGACAGCTGTCATGTCCCCACTAATTCTTCTCTTTGATAGGCTAAACATACCATTAACCAAGCCATAGTAAAACGTGGTTAGGTGAATATATCACAAAAGTTGGATTCATACCACTTGTTGAAATAAAATGGTCTAGCACAGAGCATGATTACTATTAGAACTGATAAACTATTCCAAGTATTTGGGCATATGATCATATATGTAACTTCTTTAAAAGAAAAAGAAAAATGATACTTGCAAAAGTAGGAGGAAATTTTGAAAACAACAACCCAGTCTTATGGACAGGAAAAGAGGCAGGTGGCCATACAATGAGTGGCCATACAAATCAAATAAATCATTCAGTAGATATCCAATCCCATTGGATAAAAAAATATATATATTCAAAATTGATACTTGTAAAATAAAAATGCCTATGCAACTTGATAGCTAAATAAAATTCTGAATACTAATTCCACATTATTGAAATGGTTATTAAATGGACTGATTTATTACAGGAGAATGTGCTTGCAACTGAGCAGTACTATATTACTAGAGAATGTATCAGACATTTAAAAACTAGCTATTTTTAAAGAATTCAAATATTCAAGATTTACAGAAATCAGGCAACCCGCTTTTCTGAAGAAACTTGATAGAAAACATTGCATTGGGCAGCTGTTGGATGATGGGAATTTTATATACATAGGAACTTGCAAACCTTGCGTTTTTGAATTTTAAATAAATTCCGATGCCAAACTTGTTAAGCCCCAGAATTCTTTCTAATTAAAGGGCTCTAAACACTTATTACTGAATTTGGATACTTTTTTCTGAACAATACAGCAGTTCTCAATAGTGAAAAATTACCTCTGAATTTTTTTTGCCAAAGAATCCATTTTTATGAGAGAACTTAGCATTTGGAACAATAATGAAAAAGTCATCAATAAGAACTGATGAAAGCTATAATAAAAGCATCAGCGTACTGTGCTTATTAGTCATAATTGAAATATACTTCCAAATGGAAAGTAGTGAAAAATGAATGTAACGTTTTCTTATACAAATCTATACAAAGTAATTTTTGACAAATATGACCGAAGTTCAGTAAGTTCCAAAAGCAGAACTGTCAGAAGCAGTTTCTCCTTTCCAGATAAACAGCTATAAAATATAAATAATAAACCTATACACATTTACCTCAGAGCAATTCCTGTTAAATTTATTAGGACTTCTTTTCAAAAAGATATGTGCTTGGTTGGCTTTTAAAAACAGGAATGTTATACAATTAACAGAAAATTGAATAAGATCATCTGGTAGGTTTCCAAATGCTTTCACACTGATAAGGATATCCCCTATCAATATATAATAAATAAAAACAATATACCAATTGTTTAACTATGTCAAAACTCCACCCCAAAATATGAACAGATTATTTTGTTTGGCAACCAAACATGAATGGACCAGAATTTCAGAATTTAGTTCTATTTTAGATTTATGTGCTGGTATAAACAAGCAAGAATTTTATCTTGTACAAACCTTCCAGTGCTGAAGAAGGACAATAATGTGACCGGCTCAATCCTGTAAAATGCCAGGACAGCAATTTCCCTTTAAGTGATCCCTGATTGTTCTTCTGTTTATCATCCTCTCATAGAAAACTTGTTGGTTGTTGTCATTTCATTCTTGATCAGACAAGTCCATTCTTCCCGATTCCCCATCTTTACATTTTTGGACCCATCGATGTACAGTACTCACGTCAATACAGTCATCCCCATAAACTGCCTGCATTCGGCGATGAATTTCAATTGGAGGGACTCCTTTGGCCGTCAAAAACTCAATCACGGCACGTTGCTTAAAGCGTATTGCCGAGTACTCAGTGCAGGCTTCCATTTCACGAGCAATAGCAACCCAACCTTTTCTCTCTCATCAACTTCTCGCCAACTGAAGCGAAAAAAGAGATGCTAAAAAAACAGGTCAGAGGTTCTAGAGTTAACACTGGGGCCCTTACTTTCCTGTCAATCCCAACAGTGGGCAGCACAAGCTTATTTAACGCCTCAAAAACAAAGAGAATGCAGTGTTGGGCCTGAGCCGGAGAAGCCCGAATTAGGATCCGAATTCGAATTCACACCAGTCCCTCTTCCTTCAGCTCCAGCTGCCTCATAGAACTGAAGCCAGACCTACATTTATCTATTATTTCTAAGGTGCGCATACATTTTAAGCCATAGACACCCACCTCCTGGTGAGATATATAAATTTAACAAATAAATGTAACATCACTGAAAGCTGCCCTCCCAATGCCATTTCCCCTTTTAACGGGGGCGGGAAAGCACTTCTGGAATATTACACCTGTGAAATAGTTTGCCTTCCTTTCTTGATTTCCGTTTAATATCCAAAAATTATCTAAGGTTTTACGGTCACTGGCCACGTACTTCGCCGTTTTCTTTGTGCTTTTTGTATCGCATTAATATAGTCCTTTTTTGCTCCATTTTGCTCTATTTTATTATCGTCTTATGCTTTAGTTTAAAAGGCTACATTTTTTAGGTCTGGAGCTCCAACTTACCTCAAAACTTCTCCGTCCCCGGGTAGGATTCAAGCTATGCTCAAAGATATTTCACCGAATTGAAATTCACTTTTCCCGCCTCTTTGGTCTCGCTTGTCGTTCCGAACGGCTTCCCTCTCACCCGCCCCTTTCCACAGCTAACCACAGAGATGGGGAAGACTAGAGCTACCGAAGACTACACTTCCGGTAGTCGTCACGACTCTTCAGCACACCGAATCAGCTTTGATTGGGTTCAACAAGTAGACGGAGGGAGGGAGGTGGACGGCGCAGATTGGCTGAGGGGAGAAAAAAAAAGGAAGAATGGAAATGGCAGATTGGCTAGTCAGCTAATGGCTTTGGGGATATGATTGGCCGACATCGAGGAGATACTGTGAGCTGAGGAAGAGCTTTAGGCGGCAGCGCCAAGATGGCGTATCAGACTTTCCGGCAGGAATACCTGCAGATACCTCCTGTCACACGGGCCTACACTACCGCCTGCGTCCTCACCACCGCTGCTGTGGTGAGTGGGGGAGAAGGGTGGGCGTCCCGTGGTCGCTCTGTGGTAGAATAAGCAGTCGTTCGAGGGGAATCCGCAGAGCCTCTCCTTTGACATACTCTACCTTGGCTATTGGGCAGATGTTTTATTTCTAGATTTGGTCGTGATGAACTCTTTTTTCCCCTCTCTGATTCTAATAATTAAATTTATATGCCACCCATCTCAGTATCCGAAGTGACTATGCGCGGCATAGAAACTTTGTGCAGCTTAAGTTTTGAAGAAAGGTTATATCTATGGCATTGAATGTAAACAATCTTTCCACTCCTGGTGACCCATCCGCTAAGAACCGATATTGGATCAGGCCATGAAGAGTTAGGATCCCTCAGACTGATTTACCGTATGGTTGTAAAAATTAAAATGAGGCTGAAAAGAGAATTAAGCGAAAATTGTGTAAAATAGAATCTGGAACCCAGTCCATATATAATCAAAATATTTATTATTCCACTGAACAGTAAATGTAGTCTGAGAAACCATCTTCCAATCTACTTGCCTGCAACATAACTAAAGTATCACATAGCTGTCCTATCATTTGCTAATATTACTGTAGACATTTTTCTGGTATAAACATAAGTAAACTCACAGCTTAGAATATGGTACAAAACAAAATAGATGAAAATATTAGATCTTGGATATTGAAGGTATATAGATTTTTAGAGCAGTGACTTTTGGGATAGTATGCACATAAGAAAAGCACTCTTAGCATGTTTTTCTCAGTGGCCAAGCAAATACTTGAAAAGCAGGACAGTAGCTTTCCTTTTTGCTACAAGTGTAACATTAAGTTTGTATGTACAGATATTTATTACAAATTTTATCCTATTTTTTAAAATGTATCTTAAAAAGTGGTCTTTGCTATATCCTATTGTACTCCTATTATTTTTTTGCTTAGAATTCTGAAAGAGAATAAATGGTCCAATAAGAGGGTTCATCTTTATGGAGGGAAAGAGATGGTATTTTGATTTGTGTTTTAAAAAACCCCAGCAGGTTCTACCTGGTTAGTATTGGATGAAATCAGATGACTGTTTATGCATGAAGATAGATTGGTTATGGACTAGATTACATTAGGTCATCACGGAACTCCAAATTCAATAATATAACCTGCCTAATGGTGGATTCATAAATTACAGTGTTGTATAATTATGCCTTCCTTTGTATTTTCTTTTTTTTTAGCAATTAGAATTAATCACACCTTTTCAACTGTACTTCAATCCAGAATTGATATTTAAAAATTTTCAAGTAAGTGCTTCTTTGTATATCAGTTTTTCATAAAGGCAAGTAGCATAATTCAGTTTTCCCAAATCAGAATTGCTGGTATTTTTAACAAGTGGAATCAAGTAAATAATCTCCCTCCCACATTGTATGGTGTTTTGCTCAAGTTGTAAATGAAATTCTTGAGATTTATGGTGGAACCCTCTAATAGCTACAAGCTTTATTCCTAATAATATTACATGTTGATTCTGCTACAAAATATGATTACTCTGTAATACAATGAGCTACAGCTGGTTTTGCTGTGATTCTTATTGGACTGCAAACTTTAATTAAGCTAGTTAGGTTTTGCCATTCATTCAGGCAATATTGATAACATTGATTTTTTAGCCATAACTAATTATAAAGTTTGATAATTAGTGCTAATAAATGCAGCATCTTACAATAATATTCTGTATGAGACCTTATTTTTAAATATACATATTTAGGTCTTCTCATACACAATCTTTGCTTTAAGCAGAAGCAGTGTTACTTCTGGATACAAAGTACATTTACATCATTTGAGAGTTTTTTTTTATTTAGCAATAGCAATAACACTTATATGCTGCTCCACAGTGCTTTACAGCATTCTCTGGGCAGTTTACAACATCAGCATATTGCCCCCAACAATCTGGTCCTCATTTTACCAACCTTGGAAGGATGAAAGGCTGAGTAACCTTGAGCCAGTGAGGATTGAACTGGCAGTAGGTAGAGTTAGCCTGCAACACTGCATTCTAACCACTATGCCACCCTCAAGCAAACAAGCATTTGTTTAAATGTAATTTATTAATTTCTCATTCCTCATATCTCTTGCAGGTATGGAGGTTGGTTACAAACTACCTTTTCTTTGGGCCAGTTGGATTCAATTTTTTATTTAATATGATATTCTTGTATCTTTTGCTTATCTTCTGTGTGGAAGCTTACATATGGTTGCATATATAAGACCTTTTAGAGAACTACCCCAATGAAAGTTAGTTGAATCTTCTAGTTTTATTTTATTTATTTAATATACTGCCATAATTTACATCAGGGGTGTCAAACTGCAGGCCGGATGCGTCACACCAAAACCGCGCCCACCCCATTGCCAGCAATGGGAAAAAAGTAATGATACATCGCGACACGTCATGTGACACCGCGAGTTTGACATCCGTGATTTACATGGACTCTAGGTGGTGTAACAACAACTTTAGAAGCAAATAAGTAATTTAAGGGGATGACACTAGCTGCAATTCCTTCTTTGAAAAAATATTATAAGCCACATGTTTATCCTGTTTTGCTGAATTTTAAGGGTAATCACCATTTGTTTTCATATGTCAGCAGTGCTAGCTCCTAATTTGTTTATGGGAAAATCAAGCTTTGCTTAGAGTCAAGATAGCCCAAAAAAATTCTGTCGTAATATTAATTTGGCCATTCCTTGGTATCTCATGAGGTACAGATTATCTTTGGAAGTGAGGATATGAGAGGAAAACCCTACTTTGTCGTAGTATCCAAACTTTCAAGACACTCCCCCCCAATACAGAGGCTTTATTACAGAGGGAGGTTTTAGTTACTTAAGTATTTTCTCATTATAGCTCTCCTGAAGCAGGTAATACCAACTGAAATTGGTGAGGATACTCACCAAATAGTTTTTTACATTTATAATATTTTTTTATAAAATCACCTGGAGAATGAGTCTTCAAATCCTGTCTTATCCATGAAAACCAGCAGGGTGACCTTAGGCCAATCACACACTCTCAGCCCAACTCACTTTACAGGGTTGTTGTGTGGAAAATAGGGAAAGAGTATTAGGTGTGTTCACTGCCTTGAGTTATTTGTAAAAAATAAAAGTGGGATATAAATAAAAATAGCTTTGAAGCATTGGATGTTGAATCAAGAATATTCCTTTAGTTGTTTGGTTGCTACATGCTAGACATGTGTTATTGCTGACTATATAATTTTTAACAAAACGTTTAAGATGAACGTGAGGACTTATTTTGAATACATGTTATTGATGTTGATTTCTCCAGATCCATTTTCTTTGTAGAAGGAATATATTTACACATCTGAGCCAAATAATGTATTTGTTTATAAAATGTATATAGCTGCCCATTTTAAATATATAACCTTAGTGCCTAAAAATAATCCATGGAAAAACAACTCATATCACAAGTATAAAACAAAATTATAATAACCATAACCCAACAGAGAATATGAACATTGTGATTTGTTCTTGCTGCATCTGTGAGATCTGCACTGATAATCTCCAAGTGTAAAAGTCTGAATTACAAAAATATGATTTTTGGCAGCAAATCAATACAAAATTAGATCTGTAATGATAGGAGGCAGATCCTTTACATTGGTTGTAACTTGGTTACTACCTTAGATTTTTGGATTTATGGGCCGAAAGTCCCTGATGTATCCCAATTTTATGGCATAGAAGTTTTAATATCAGTATTGACCTTTTTTCCAAAAAGATCTGATAAAATAATTGACTCTGTGTAATTAACAATAGACTTCAATTATTTCAGTTCTAAAAGCTAAAATAAGACTAAAGGTGTACCTACTTAAAATCCATTTCTTCCACCTCTGAATCTGAAGCTAAAACACAGTACAGTTTCATTTTCTTGTAAAAATAAAATATGTGTCTACATCAAGTATTTTCCTGAACTGGTAATCAGATATCGCTATTGTCGAATGCTTGAGGAAGGATCATTTCGTGGCCGGACAGCAGACTTTGTATTTATGTTCCTTTTTGGTGGACTCTTAATGACTGTATCCTTTTATTGTTGGATTTTATATATAAGATCTGGGATAAGACAAAATAATTATAATTG
This sequence comes from Protobothrops mucrosquamatus, assembly GCF_001527695.2. Taxonomy (NCBI): domain Eukaryota; kingdom Metazoa; phylum Chordata; class Lepidosauria; order Squamata; family Viperidae; genus Protobothrops; species Protobothrops mucrosquamatus. Next base: position 83,982 of record NW_015389042.1, on the reverse strand, counting down.
TTTTCCAACTATTTTGGGGATAGCTCTTTAATAATGGATATGTCTTCTAGGAAGGCAATTAAACAATTTTTTTTCAGAAATGTATACTTTGTGAAAGAATTCTAGGTTCTTATTTTGATGGAAAGCTCCAATTCATGCAGTGCCGTTATGATATTCACTAGGCCTGATCAGGGAAAATTATTTATAAAAATAACCATTTTTTAAAAAGAAAATATTTCCTTGGTTTGATTTGGAACTGGCTGGGCCTTAACTTTCTAAAGAGTCTCAAATGTACCGCTTCACAAAGATTTTCAGAACTGTGGAAAATTTTGTTAGGTGGTACTTTCAAACAAGATCATTTCTTAAAAATATCTTAGAATTTGAGAACTTCTCTGAAGAGCAGAGGTAATCTAAGATTATTTAATTTCAAAATACATATTTACTTGCACGAGAAAAATACTGGTAGTGAAAAACTTCAGACGTTCAGAACAAGGTCCAATTCTGACCTACTGCAATAACTTTTATTTCCTTTCCTCAGGTCAGTGTGCAAGTGTCTCTATTTTTATCTTCACAATCAACTAATGATGATAATTATGCTAAGAATATAAGATCAGCCCCAGATCACTTTGCATAATTTCTTTGTGAAATGGGAAGTGAAACCTAGGCTTATGCTGAGTCACACTAGGGCTGTATATTTATGTACATTACGTGGCAACCACTCTCCAGGTGAAGGGACTTTGCCAGTTTACTCTCAGATACAGGTAGTCTTTGACTTACAACAGTTCATTTAGTAACTGTTTGAAGTTACAACGGCACTGAAAAAAGTGACTTGTGACCATTTTTCACATGACTGTTGCAGCATCTCTGTGGTCATATGATCAAAATTTGGATGCTTGGCAACTGACTCATATTTATGACAGTTGCAGTGTCCTGGGGTTATGTGATCATTTTTTCCAACCTTCTAACAAGCAAAGTCAATGGGGAAGCTAGATTCACTTAACAACTGTGTTACTAACTTAACAACTGCAGTGATTCACTTAACAACTGGCAAGAAAGTTTGTTAAATGATGCCAAGCTTGGTTAATGATTGTCTCAGTTACCAACATAAATTTTGGGCTCAATTGTGGTCATAAGTCAAGGACTATCTGTACTAAAAACTAAAACTCTTTTTTACAGTATTCATGTGTTTGATTATGCCATGCAAGTGCAGAAATCCTATCATAGTGGCTATTTTCCCTCTTCCAGTATATCTTTTTTCTGGAGAATTAGCAAGTTCAGGTCTGTGCAGCTTTGCAAAGATTTCACTCAGTTGAGGCATTGCATCAGTCTCAGTTTAAAAAGTTTCATTATGATTAGACAAAAATGGTTTGCAATCTGGCCTCAAATCTGTACCACAGGTTGAAGTAGATCTGCTTCAGGAAACCTGTCCTGCTAAGGATTTTCCACAGTGTGTAAATTAAGCAATAAACCTTTCCGTTGTGGGGGTTCTTTTTTTCTAAGATTTGGAATGTTACTTTAGGGTTTAAATCTGATTTACCTTTTGGTTCTTCCTCATTCCTAATGTGCCACTAGACACTGAATTACCAAAATAAATATGTATGCAGGATTATTACTTTCTGCTAATTATTTTTAATTTTTTTCTTTGATAAGAGTACAGTGACTTTTTCTTTAACCATTATTCCCGTCAGCTTTTTGGCTTGTTTGTCAATTTGGTTTTTTTAGGGCAGGCATTTACGATAATGCTAGTGTATGTCTGGAGCCGCAGAAATCCTTTTGTTCGCATGAATTTCTTTGGGCTTCTCATCTTTCAGGCCCCATTTCTTCCATGGGTCCTCATGGGATTTTCACTTTTATTGGGAAACTCCATTATAGTAGATCTTCTAGGTAAGATGATTCTGTCAGTAAATGAACTATAATAAAATCCTTGTCTTGTTGACCTGCCTTATCCCTTAAATGTAGTTATCTGCTTTTCTGATTGTGTATACTAAAACTGAGATTTGAAGGGCATTTTTAATACAAAGTTACAATTATGCAATACATTGATAGTCCCTGAGGAATCCCAGCATAATTACAGCAGCCATGATTACACTCTTAGAAGATGTGACGAGCCAGATCATTCTGGAGGAGGACTATCTATGTAGTTACTAAAAGTCATCTTTAACTTGATGGCACATAATAAAAAAAATAATCCTTGGTAGCAGCCTCTTTTAATCATTATGAGGGAATACAGATTTGATTACCTAGCTTAATAATGGGAATTATATATACTTCACAGAACGTAAAATGCAGAATTCATAAAAGCACTACTGTGCTGCTTGTTGTCTTACAGTTTACGTATGAAAAAAGAGGCCAAGAAAAGCAATTCTACATATAAAAATCTTATAGGAACAGCTTGCAAAATGTAACCTGAGGTGCTTCTTCTAAAAATAAATGAACTGATGGTGTGAAAAACTATTAAATGTTTTAAATTTTAAAGCAGCAGGAGTAGATTTTGCTGTCCACCTAAATATTCACACAATTGGAAAAGGAAACTAACTTGTTTAGAATTCCTAAGAAACAATCTTTTCAAGCCTCAGGTAGTCTTTTATGAAACAGGCTTTTAAAATGCCTTCTCCAGACTGGAGTGATTAATGTTGGGTAGTTGGATGCTTTTTAGACTTTTATAATAAAACAATGTTGTATTTCAATATTTCCCCCCTCTTCTCTAGGCATTGCTGTGGGTCATATATATTTCTTCTTGGAAGATGTCTTTCCAAATCAGCCTGGGGGAGGAAGGCTTCTAAAAACTCCATATATATTGTAAGTGCTTTCTATTATTTTTTATTTTATTTTTTTATTTAAATCATTTATATAGCTGCCCATCTTATAGGCAACTCTGGGCAGCTCCCAATCAAAAAATGCTTTCTTTTGTGAAGGGTATTGACTGAGAGGGAAGAGACAGAATAAACTGTACCCAAACTAATGCAAAAACAGTTGTATTCAGCAAGAGAATTCCAAATGGACAAAGATGGAATTTAATTCACATTGAATTCTGGATTACTGTCTTAATCTCCCAGATTTCTCCACTGTTTTCCAAGCATGGCTTAGTTGATCGTACCTAAGAGGTGTATAATTAAATGGAATTTCCAGAGGAAGTCTATTTTGATATTAGAACACATGTTTCACTTGATGAATGTCCTGAATTCAAATCCATCATGTATAGATAGAGCTGGGAATAATATCTAAAGCACTGTAAGTTAGCAAAATACTGATCTAAATGGATTGGTTGCCTGGCTCAATATACAGTGTCAGATAATTGCTGTGGAGAATATTTGTCTACAAGTACTGTTTGTTGGATTTATAAAAGCATCTGACTGGTTACTTACAGAACAGGTAGTTGAAATAGGTGGATACTTTTTGGGCTCAGACCTTTTCATATGTCATTTACCATGCTAGACTGAACCATATCATCTTAGAAAAGTCTAGTAGGTTTTAAATCCGGTTAGAATTCAGTTTATATCTACACAAAGGAATAATCAGTGATAACTGATTAACTTGATAAATATCAATAATAACAAGAGCTAAAAAAAAATCACCCTATCCTACTTTGCTGCTTGGGCTTGATGAAAGCTGTATTTGGTATGTCTGGAGAATATCAGATTGGGGAAAGCTGTAATACGGTCACAAGAAATTAATTTAGAAGCAGCATTTAAAAGAAACTTTTTAACAAATTGAGAAATACACAATATATGCAGTTCAGAACTGTGGGAACTAATGGTTCTTCCTAAGCAAAATATACATACATTACTAATTCTGGCCACCTGCTCTTCTTTCCAATTACCCTTGAGGCAAAGGAGAAAAGAACATGTTGGCAGAAATTATGGAGCTTTGAATGTTTCCCTTCTGTTAGTAATGTATGTACAATTTTCTATTTCTGTTGACTTGAGCATTAAATATATATATATATATATTGTTTAACAGGAAGCTAATATTTGATACTCCAGAAGAAGATCCCAATTACAATCCATTGCCTGAAGAAAGGCCAGGAGGTTTTGCATGGGGAGAAGGTCAGCGCCTAGGAGGCTGAGATCCAGCAAATATCTTTGACGAGAGACTAGGCAAGCAAACCACTCTGGAGAATGGTTCTGTTCTCTTGCATAAAGGAAGTTTTGAGAACGCTGAATATGCAAAACATTTTTTCAAAAATGAAAAACAAATCTGATCAAAAGACATTTTGCAAAAAAAACTGACTTCAAACCCTCTTGGAGACTTTTACATTGATTTGTTTAGAAATGAATGATCCAAGCCAAGGAAAACTGGAAATGCACATTCTTGTGTTCTTCAGTTCATGTGTAAAAAGAAATATTTGTAAGGCCCTTTTAGTTTTATTTCATACAGGACTGGGTAACTACAGAAGATGAATAAAACTGTTTATTTTATTTTTCCTTTTTCATTACATAATTAAACAGGCAAGCTTACTTGACTTGCTGGCTATGGCAACGGTGCCTGTGAAGCAAACTACAACTGAAGAGCCTCTTTTTTTTCTCAGAAGATTTGGGCAGATTTTATATGCTAAATTATGTTGAAGTCTTTGTGTTTACCAAAACCAGTTTACAATTATGTTTGCAGTGTAACCTCCAATGGTGGCTAGGGACCAAGGCCGCTGGTTGATAAGGTTTCATATGTAAATTGTAAAATTGGTTAGCTATAAGGTACAGTCCATCTTTCTTACATACAGTGTTATATATTCTCTTAAAAGCAGATTTCTCATGTGGAGTTTGGGATTAGAGTCAATGTAGATACTCTTAGATTCTATATAAGTTTGACTTTTATATCTTCAATTCCATTGGCATCTTTACTATTTTTCTATTTTATGGAACATGANTAAATTGTAAAATTGGTTAGCTATAAGGTACAGTCCATCTTTCTTACATACAGTGTTATATATTCTCTTAAAAGCAGATTTCTCATGTGGAGTTTGGGATTAGAGTCAATGTAGATACTCTTAGATTCTATATAAGTTTGACTTTTATATCTTCAATTCCATTGGCATCTTTACTATTTTTCTATTTTATGGAACATGATTTGTCTTCCTTTATTGCTACTTTGAAAGGGAACTTCTAAGAAACTAAGAAATAATACTGTTTCATACAAATGTCATGACAGACAGCACTGGAAGAATGAAAGTTCTAAGCTATAATTTCCTCAAAATATCTGTTATGAAAGACCAGTTCTCTTCAGGGCTTTATTTAGTCTTTTGTGTGGGAGAATTACCTTCCCAGTTTCACACTTACATTGCTGCATAGTGGCCTTAGCATCCCACAAAATAAAAGACAGCTGGAATCCCAAAATCATAAAAGTTTGTGACATCTTAAGATTATTGTATCCAAGGTCTTGGCTAATTAAAAAAATGTGAGAATTCAGGAGTTGAGCTGCAGTCTAGGAGTTTGAAGAGTGCGAGGTTATTAAATCATGACATTCTTAAGGTAGAACAAATTCTGATGTTTTTGGAATGTAAAAAACCTGACTGATGATCCATTTGGCCTTCAGGCAGTCTTTAATCATTCTATGTGTTCTCTGATAAGCAGTCAGCCCTCCTCATAACTTAAACCACACAGTTGTTGGTATTGTCCAGATAACTACATTGCTGTCACTAGCTTTTCCCCATTTCCAAACTTAAAAATGCTCATTTAAAACACAGCACCAAACAAGCATACTCTTGTGTGTGTGTACATGCTGATTTTTAAAAATTTGGAACAGTAAAATTGGACTTGACGTAGATTGAAACTACTTTCATTCTTCTTCATGGACCGACCTCCTTTAGGAATGTAAAACATGTGGATCAGCACAAATTGTCAGTAACTGTTTTATGGGTAAATAAGGTAGAGTCAAATGTTTGGGCTTTTTTTTTTACATTTTTAATGGTCCAAGAGGATAAATGTATTAACTTTAGATGATTCTTTTAGTGGAGTTATATAAGGAAGATAAACTGAACAGATTTAACATTAGATAAGTTTCATAAAGTTGGCAATGGCACCTTAATACAGATAACTCTGATGTTGGGGGGGCAGAGTACAGCACTGCCTCTGAAGCCCAGTATTGATAAGAAGGATGCTAAATTTTATTGTATTTGTTTGCTGCCCAACTCTCCTCAGGGCAACTCTAAATACTTTATAAACAGTTGAGAATCAGAAAAATTTATACAACCACCAGCAAATTCTCATTTCCCAGATCTGAGTGTGTGACACATTACTTTTCATATACTATTAGGTTCTGCAAAGTAAAATCTAAACTGGTTGTGTAAAAGGTGGAGATTTTGTAGATTTATAAATCCTGTGGATAAATTTTTCTTACTGCCAAGTGATTTAACAAATGCCCTTTTATAAAAAAAAATGTGAATTCTGTGATGATTTTAAAAACAGGTTCCTGGCTGCATGCAAGTTCAAACCATTTTGTTTTGCCGTTTTATATGTACGTTTTCTCAACATTTTGCAACTAATTTAGATTCCAGTAGAAAAAATTGATCTAGTTAATCTAAAGTACGTCAGTTTCTATTTCTTTGTGAGGCAGAAGCCTATTTCCTATCCCTACCTTGTATTGTGCCAGAAAGACAGCTCTGTGGTAAAGTATTAAAAATTCAGGATTGCCTGGTAGTGCAACTAAAAGATAGCTGTTGTGTCATAAAAGCATTTCAGTTAAATGTTACTGTGTTAACTGACCAAAATAGAAGTAAATACTGTTTAAGCGGCTATAAATATGGCGCTTTTTCACGTGAATCCAGAGTATCTGGTAGCAATGAAAGAAAAAGTTGTAAGCCTACTCCTACCGGTATGTCCACGTACTGCAAACATCAGACATAAAATTGAATATCGTGTATCTCTGACTCAGAACAATAGCTACATGGTTTAAAAAAAAATAAAAGGTTATGAAAAAAGCTCGGGCCCTGCCTCGTGGAAATTGGAATTCCCGATAATAAGAACATCGGCAAACAAAGTAAACAAGCAAAACACGCGGGCAGGGACCGTTCTAACGTGCAACACGAGCACCCTGTTTCACAATACGACGCTTCTCACGCCTGCGGCAAGCATAACTTGAAGACCCAGAAGGCTCTGCCCTTGGGTGAGCAGTAGTGCGCATGCCTAAATTGGAGACAGCGGAAAGCGACTACAATCTCCAAGAGCCTCCTACTACGTTAGTGAGCGGGCATCGACAAGAGGCGGGCGCGAGGATTGCTGGGAAATGTAGTCCGCATTTTCTGAGGCAAACCGAGGGGCGGGGCCCGGCGAAGCATGTTACCTGACGCCGGCGAGGACGACGCTGCTACCACTGGGAGCCGAGGATGCCTCAGAGGACCGGGGAACTGCCCCCGTTCAAGAAACCGAAGCTGGCGTCCACCACGCTGCCTCTCGCCTCTGGATCGCGCAGAGCGATGTTACTAACGACGCCGGGAACGAAACGCCATCCTTCGTCCGCATCCTCTTCCTTGTCGTCGTCGTCTTCTTCGATAGGGATCGACAGCCAGCGCCGGAACCTGCCGATTTTCCAAGCGCGGGGGACGCTGCTCGGACAGCTCCGCACCTTGGACTGCGCGGTCCTGATCGGTGAGGGAATCATGCCCTTCCCCCACCCTTTCTCAACAGACTCGCTGGGGGAGGAGTCAACGGAAGCCTCGTCCCTTTTCCGAAGGGGAGGGGCGATTGAGCGGGAGCGTTCCTGCTTACTGCAGGAAAGGGGCGGAGTCTGGCGTGTGTTCGTCCCTCCGCCGCTGCTGTGTGCGGAGGGCGGGGCTTCCCCGTAGCTGCTTCTTAAACTCTCAAATTTCCCACTCTGGGGAATTTTCCCCTTGAACGGAAGAAAAGCAGAACGTAAGAAGGCGGCTTCTCTTCTCTTTCCTCTCGGCCGCCGACTGGATGCAACATTCCCTTTTTTGCCAACTGAAAGACGCCCGCGGGCGCTCCCTCTTTTTAATCCAGTGTTTCTCAACCTTGACCATTTTAAGGCATGTGGACTTCAACTCCCAGAATTCCACAGCCAGCCTTGCTGGCTGTGGAATTCTGGGAGTTGAAGTCCACGTGCCTTAAAATGGTCAAGGTTGAGAAACACTGTTTTAATCCTTTTTGTCGTGCGACTTCTGCTGGGGATCATCCTGTTACCCGCCCCTTTCTCTGCAGTGCTGGAGGGTCGGAGTTTATGACCGGCTTTCAGTGTGTTTTAGTGCTGTGCTTGGAACTGCCATTCTCAGGTTTCCCAAAGAGGATAGGAATTGTGGAGTTGTAACCAACCCACTGCAGCTGCTGACATCTCTTTGGCAGATGTGAATAGAATAGAATGGAATGGAATAGAATAGAATAGAATAACTTTGTCACCTTAAATGTACACTAATCAGCATACATTAAAATTGAATTTCATTGCATTCAGCTCTCAAAGGGTAACCACCTCCAATATACACTGCACAAACATGGCAGAAAGTTATGCATATAACCACATAAACACACACACATAACATAGAAGAACAACACAGTCTAGTTCGGATGTATACATATACATGGCGAGAAAAAAGAATCCTGCAAATTTACAAGACGGGTGGCATAAGGAGCAAAGTTGTTGCAGAATCTAGTAGTCCTGCTAGAAATATTCTGAAAGCTCCTCCCAGAGGGGAGCAACAGAAACAGAGTTTGCTACTTTTCCTCAAAAAGATATATGGAGGTGCTGATGATAGCCTCTGCTTTTTGGTTGGATATGGCTTAACTAGCCTCTTTTCAATTATTCTCAAGCATTTGAAATGCAAGCCAGTGTTTGAAGTTTGGGGGTGGATGGGGGAGGGGATATTACACTTCATTTTCTCATTTATTGAAGAGGGTTTCCTCCAGAATCTAGCAAATTAATGTGCCTAAAAGAGAAAAAATATTTTATCTCACAGAAGGTAACTGACATGAGCTTACTCACTGGCTTAGCATACATGTGATACTGCCCTGAATTGAGGTATGAAAACAATGTTTGGGTAGCTGAAAGTAGCTAAGCCAAGAATTACAGTGTAACATTCAAACAATCATCAAGCTTATGCAAACTTTAGAAGAAGGTAAAATGGGGTTGAGTATCTTGGAGTAGCACATTACTGGACCCCTGCAGTTGTGTTTTCTTAGCCAGGATTAGGGATTAGCATGTTGTGGGAACTCAGCCAAGGGGGGGGGGATTTTCCAAATTGTCCTAAAATACAAACAAATCAAATAGTAGTATACCACAGTGACCAATAATTTTTAGACAGATAATCAGACAAATTTAAAATATGTTGGCTTTAAAAATATTGTGGAAAATAAATATTTGGCATGCATATTTTACTGCCGGAGATAATGAATGGCTATGTTCTTTATAATTAACTAACAGTACCAAGACATTTACATAGAATACCTGTAGGAAGTTGTATCTAGCTCCTTTATTTTGGTGCTGAAAGAACAGCTCCTGTAGATACACTGTAAAACTGCTTTCTCCAATTGGGAATGTTCCAGATATATTGTACTACAGTTATATAATTGTTAGGACCTTTTTTATTAGTAGGAGAAGGAAATGGGGGGGGAATAATAATAATTAGTAGTATATCTTTATCCTAGCTTTTTAATATATTTTATTTTTTATTAGGGTTTTATTCCATCTTTATTACTTTACAAGTAACTCAAGGGGCAAGCATACCTAATACTCATGCCCCCTATTTTCCCCAAAACAACCCTGTGAGGTGGGTTGGGCTGGAAGAGAGAGACTGGCCCAAAGTTACCTAGCTGGCTTTCATGCCTAAGGGAGGCCTCAGAGTCTCCTGGTTTCTAGCTCAACACCTTCACCACTAAATAAGCTAGCTCTCAGTGTTATGGTGTTATGGTATTATGGAGTACTTGAAAAGCAGCAGGTAAAATAAGGCTTCAGTTGCACAATATTTGCTTAGAGGTAAGTTCCAGTGAACATGTTTACTAGTATCCACAACATGAATAACCTCCAAATGGGTTTCCCAAGGGTGCTTTTTCAGGAGGCTGACAAAACTGGACTTTTTTGTTTTTCTTTGAAGACATTTCGCTACTCATCCAAGAAGCTTCTTCAGCTCTGACTAGATGGTGGGGAATGGAAAAATTTATCTTCCTTGCAGACAGCTGGTCATTTGCATTCTTTTAGAGAGTTGTTGAAGCCATTTGGAGGTTTACCTGTGTCCTCAGGGTCACCTGAGTAGTGCAAATGTGTGTGGAGCCTTCTTGGCTGCAGGGTGCTTTCTGCCCTGTGTCCCCTCACTGTTGAAGACAGGCGCAGGTTGTTGGGGATGAGTCTGTGTTGTCTGCATCTCAAACTGAAACACAAATGGTTCCTGTAGTCTGCAATGTTTTCTGGAAATCTGTTCATACTTCCTCACCATTCGAAGGGTGTTCATCCCAAAGTGCATAGCTAAATGTCTATGAAGATTCTCAGTCATCCAGGCCATGGTTGTCCCAAAGGTGCTTTTTCAGTTGCCTCCTGAAAAAGCACCTTTGGGACAACCATGATCTGGAGTGACAACCATGACACTCCAAATGGATGGACTTAAAATCCCAAATTCCCCATTCAAAATGGTTATTACTGAGAATTTTAGTGTATGGTGGTGCCCAGGTTGGAGAAAGCTGACTGAGGCCACCGGTTTATTAAATGAATTCAGAAAACATTTCTGTTTTATTTTCTGTTAGGATAAATAGTGGAGATGCCATATCTGACATATTTAACAAAATGACCTTTATTTGCTTCATAATTTGTAGGGGAAACAGGTTCTGGAAAGACAACTCAAATTCCACAGTATCTCTATGAGGGGGGAATTGGGCGCCAAGGAATAGTTGCTGTGACCCAGCCTCGCCGTGTGGCTGCTATATCCTTGGCTACTCGAGTCTCAGATGAGAAGAAAACTGAATTAGGAAAATTGGTATGTAGATTGTTTTTTCTCTTTGGATCCTCCTTTTCTCCATAATCTGCCAGGCTGGTCCAATGCGGGTTTGGCAGATGTGATCGGTGTTAGTCTGGGGAATTCATCATGGCTTGTTTGCCTTGGGAGACCCTTCTGGAGATATACATGTCTGACGACATAGCCCACAAATTCATTTACCCCCACAAGCCCCTTTGCCTCGTCAAGGCCCTGGTCATATTGTAATGGCATGTGGGAATTACCTTGAAAGACAGAAGGAAGGGTTGCAGCCTAGACAATGGTTTGATAAACGAAATCTGAATCCAAAGGACGGATGGAACTGAAGAAAGTGTCTTAGACAAGACCCTCCGTAGTTTTTAGAAGAGTCAAAGTAAGGGAGGGGAGAGGTATTTTCAGAGTTGCAAGATTATGTTACTATAATCTTACAATGTAGGTAGTGTTCATTTTCATGGCTGATGCTTCTTGTCTGGACAATCTCAAAAGAGCCAATATATATGCAGCTCTTAACTATTCTGCTGTGCTTATTTAGTGCCTAAAGATGCCTCTAAATGGTTGCCACATGACTAATCCTCTTTTTTTATCCCAATGGCTTTTCTTCTTAGGTTGGCTACACCGTGCGATTTGAAGATCTTACGTCAGATGAAACAAAAATCAAGTTCCTGACAGATGGAATGCTGCTTCGAGAAGCCATTGGCGACCCTCTTATGCATAAATACAGTGTGGTCATTTTGGATGAGGCACATGAGAGAACAATTCACACAGATGTGCTCTTTGGCGTAGTGAAAGCAGCCCAGAAGAAACGGAAGGAGCTTGGGAAATTACCTCTGAAAGTGAGTGCTGAACACAGAAGGGGAACAGAGGGGTAGCTAGGCCTAATGAGACATGAAGCCTGAGTGGAGGCTGTTATAGGCTATTTTTTCCCCCCTGATTTAGCAAACTTTACAAAGGCAAAAATATTCTGGTTGGTTGCAGGGGAAAGTGAGAAGCAGTTCAAAAAGAAACTTGGATTTGTGGCAACATTGTTTAAATAAATATTCTTTTATCAGGTATTTTCAATACCCATTATAGTCTGTCAAGAAGGGCTGAATTTTATTCAGGGCTGCTTAAAAAAAGCCTTTGGCTTTGAATGAAAAAATAAGATGCTTGTAATACTGATTCTGCTTCAGAAAAAAGTGCAATGTAAGAATCTTTTAGGCTTCAATTGACTGTAAGTATTTTAATGAACTAACTGAAACGTTACCATTATTGAAGGTCTTGACACGCCTTATCTCAGTCCAAGGGTTGATATGAAAGATGAAGGCGGGCAAAGGATGCATGGAATCTGAGTTAAAAAGCCTTCAACACTATACACAGATGAATAAAGTACAGGTAGTCCTCGACTTACAACAGGTTGTTTTGTGACTGTTCAAAGTTACAACAGCACTGAAAAAAAATAACTTTTGACGATTTTTCACACTTACGACTGTGGCAGCATCTCTATGGTCACGTGATCAAAATTCAGAATCTTGGCAACAGGTCTATATTAATGCAGTTGCGGTGTCCCGGGGTCATTTTGCCACCTTCTGACAAGCAAAGTCAATGGGGAAGCCAGATTAACTTAACAACCGTGTCACTAACTTAACAAATGCAGTGACTCGCTTAACAGCTAGAGCAAGAAAAGTTGTAAAATGGGGCAAAATTCACTGAACAAATGTCTCACTTAGCAACAGAAATTTTGGGCTCAATTGTGATCGTAAGTCGAAGACTGCCTGTACGTATTTACTCCTTGTATATTTGTGCAGATCGTAATGCAAAATTCCCTTATTATAATCTTACTTCTAGTCCAGAGTGGTTCTTGGTTATAACCCAACATTTTACAGGTGATTGTCATGTCAGCTACAATGGATGTAGACTTGTTCTCCCAGTACTTCAATGGAGCACCAGTTCTCTACTTGGAAGGCCGGCAACACCCCATCCAGATTTTCTACACAAAGCAATCTCAGAGTGATTACCTCCAAGCAGCACTAGTGACAGTCTTCCAGATCCATCAGGTATAACACTGGGTTATTTATATCTCATCTACTTGTCTTTGTTTATCTGGTATATTTTTTATTCCGCTCTTCTTGGGGTCTCAGGATAATGCACAAGTTTATTGCTGCCTCTTTCCCCCCGCCTCTTGTTACCACCATAACAATCCTGTTTGGCAGATTAAATTGGGAGGTGGAGACTCACCTAACATTACCCAGTAACCTCTACGGCTGCATGAAAAATTGAAAGCAGATGCCTGATATTTTAAAACAATGTGAATTTAAATTGAATTCCTGTCACACCTAAATAGGAGGCAAAGAGTAATGGGAGTTGTAGTGCAACGTATCTAGAGGGCACCGGTTGGGGAAGCCTAGTCTAACTATTGCCTATAAATACATTACAGTTTCCCTCAGTCATCAGAGTGTTAATGCACTAAGAATGTTGCCATTTTGTTATTTCCCCAAACCCCAAAAGATTTTAAATCTGAAAACTTTAAACTGACTATTCCAAATATCAAGGTGACTTCAGTAAATAGCCATTTTCTTTTGCAAGTTCCTTGAAGAAAGAATTTAAAATAACATGCAATGCAACAAATTACTACTATAGTTTGCTAAGAGGTTGACTGCTTGTTTTTGCATATTGGTTGCAGAGTAGAAGGCTCTAATTCTCCTTTGTGAAACAAATCTAGACTACTAGCAAGTTATTAGTAAAAGTGTAGAAGCTCAAAGTTTCTAAGGCACTTGAAACTATTTAGGTTTTTTTAATCCAGGTTAATTGAAACATACAAAGATAATTTGTCAGCTGCTTTAAAAATAAGTATAATGTTTCTCATGTTAACAGAAAATACAGAGAGAAGACCAGGTCCAAACTTCTCTAGGTGGGCATTTGAATCTTTGAAGCAGTTGTGATAAAACCTCTGTTCCTTGTAGTACAGTTAGTTCTTGACTTGCAACCATTTGTTTAGTGACTGTTTGTAGTCACAACAGCACTGGAAAAAGTGAGTTACAACCAGACATCACACTTAGGACCATCATAGCATCCGCACAGCCTCATGATCAAAATCCAAGAAGAGGCAACCAGCACGTATTTAGGACAATTGCAGCCTCCTGATCATGATTTGCGACCTTCCCAGCAGGTTTTTGAAAAGCAAAGCCAGTGGGCGAAGCTAGATTCGCTTAACGACCATATGATTCACTTAACAATTGCAGTGATTCGCTTCGCAACCTTGGCGAAAAGGTCATAAAACTGGGCGCAACTTACTTCACCGCCTTCCTTAGCAACAAAAATTCAGGTTCCAATGGTGGCTGCAAGTTGAGGATGTGTGATTCATTTGGTTGCGGGGAACAATGTCAGAATACAGACTACTTTGGAAAAGAACTGTGATAGGGTAAGGCAGTGATGGTGAACCTATGGCACGGGTGCCAGAGGTGGCACTCAGAGCCCTCTCTATGGGCACGCATGCCATCACCCCACCATCACCCCCGTGGCCCCCTCCTCACCAGCAGCCCCCCAGAGGAGAGTCGCCCTGGGTGCAGCCTGTGCGGGGCAGCGCAGCCAAGGACATGGCAGCCGCCCTCGCGCCCCATCGCGTACAGATGATGCTGTGGAGTGTGGACAGAGGGCGTGGCCATGATGCTGCTGGGCCGTCTGGGCGATCTGTGGCGGGCCGTGGAGGTGGTGGATGGCCCTGCGGGCAGGAGACGTGGGGACAGAGCAGGGGCAAGGCGGTTTTGGGGCACTCGGTCTCTAAAAGGTTCGCCATCACTGGGGTAAGGGAAACACTGGAATGTTAGGCCTCAAGCTACAAAGATCTTTTACGTACCGGCCTATCAAGTGATCTGGAGGGCGATAAGAAAAGCGAGGCTATTTCCCAATTGCAGCTGAGCTGAAACATCAGTTGGCTTTTGAATCGTAAGATTATGTAAATATCTGTTGTGTTTTCTTTCTGTAAAGGAAGCACCTTATTCCCAGGATATCCTGGTGTTTCTGACAGGCCAGGAAGAGATTGAAGCAATGACCAAAACTTGTCGGGACATTGCAAAGCATCTTCCAGATGGCTGCCCTCAGATGGTGGTCATGCCCCTTTATGCTTCTCTGCCTTACTCACAGCAGCTCCGGGTCTTCCAGGTTGCACCCAAGGTAAGAACCAGAGCAAGGCTGTGGGAATCACAAAGAAGGATGTAAACCAGGGGTAGTCAACCTTGGCTCTTTTATTTATTTATTTATTTATTTATTAATTTAATTTATATCCCGCCCTTCTCCTTACGGACTCAGGGCGGCTAACAACCAGATAAAACACTAATCCCCAAAAACTACAATTTAAAAACATGAGTAAAAACAAATATTAGTAATTTGGTCAAGTTAATATAAAATTGCTTTAAGACCCCATTAAAATTTTCCCCTAGGCCAGTC
>NW_015389042.1:2197-67148 GCF_001527695.2 Protobothrops mucrosquamatus | reverse complement strand
ATCCCAGGCCGCAGCCTGATCTTCCGCCGAGTCGTGACCTAGATCCTCCGGATATGGCCCAAGCTCCGTCAGAAACCTCTCCGGGTCCATCAGGCGCCTGGGACGGAACCATCTAGGCGGTTCCGTCTCCCTGCGGCGGGGGGAAGCGGTCCGGAAGTCCATCCTAAGGAGAGCATGATCTGACCATGACAAGGGCTCTGAGCCAGCTGTGCTGGCTCAGGAATTCTGGGAGTTGAAGTCCATGAGTCATAAAAGAGCCAAGGTTGACTACCCCTGATGTAAACTCTTCTTCAAGATAAGCTTAACTTCCAATCTCTTCATAGACAGCTGAAGTGGTAATTTTGAACTATTGGCATAGATACCTCATGGATAGATTCATGGATGCATATATGTCATGTCAGGGTTACGTGCCAAAGAAATGAGCCAAAATAACAACTAAATTTTAATTTAATTTTGATTCAAGTTAAATTGTATCAAATTATTTTAATAATAATAGTAATAATAATAGTAATAATAATAAAGTTGGAAGGGACCTTGGAGGTCATCTAGTCCAACTCCCTGCTCAGGCAGGAAACCCTATAACTTTTCAGACAAATGGCTGTCCAATCTCTTCTTAAAAACTTTCAGTGTTGGAGCATCCACAACTTCTGGAGGCAGGTTGTTCCACTGATTAATTGTTCTAACTGTCAGGAAATTTCTCCTTAGTTCTAGGTTGGCTTCTCTCCCTGATTAGTTTCCATCCGTTGCTTCTTCTGTTTTCAGGTGCTTTGTAGAATAGGTTGACTCCTTCTTTGTGGCAACCCCTGAGATATTGGAACACTCCTATCATGTCCCCCCTCGTCCTTCTCTTCATTAAACTAGACATAATCAGTATGCTTGGCTCCATTGAGGAATAGCACCTAACACCTACCAGAAAATTAAATAGGATCATCTCTAGTTAGTACTTGAAAAAGAGACCACCAGAAAATCCAAGGGCTGTAGGTATATTTTGGGTTGAAAAATGTAAATTTTAAAAATATATACCTAGAGGAAAACAACAGCAAACTATTTCCATATTTGTCCATTTAGACGGAGCCAAGCTTAATTCAGAAGAGACTTAACGTATTTACTTCCCCAATATTTGACAGAGTTCCACTTTTTGCTGCAATAAAATTACAATTTAGTGACATTGGTC
This sequence comes from Protobothrops mucrosquamatus, assembly GCF_001527695.2. Taxonomy (NCBI): domain Eukaryota; kingdom Metazoa; phylum Chordata; class Lepidosauria; order Squamata; family Viperidae; genus Protobothrops; species Protobothrops mucrosquamatus. Next base: position 65,974 of record NW_015389042.1, on the reverse strand, counting down.
AATTATATACCATATGTGGTCCTAAGGCCACATATTGTGCATGGTCCATTTGCTTCCTTTTTGAAGACCCCTCAAAACCATCCCAACAAACGCTTTCAGCAGTAAGGTTCTTTCTAATTCAATTGTTCTTCATTCTATTTGTTATCGGCCCAATAAGCAGTTCTTAAGAAGTATTACCAAAATGATTTAAAGCATTGAAAACAATAAAACAAAGCAATGAAATACCTTAAGCAGCACAGAAAAGTATGAATGCCTTACTTAGAAACATTCTAACTAGAAAAATGTCAAAGAGGATATCAGAGACATGAATGTCTGTGCCCCCCTTGGAAGGATTTCCACAGGTGATGCTCCTGGCCACAGTTCTTTTAATAGAGTAGAGTAGAGTAGAGTTGGAAGGGACTTTGGAGGTCTTCTAATCCAGCCCTCTGCTCAAGCAGGAGAACCTATATTGTCTCAGACAGGTGGATGTCCAGTCTCTTCTTAAAAATCTCCAGTGATGGAGCGCTCACGATTTCTGGGGGTAAGCTATTCCTCTGGTTGATTGTCCACACTGTCAGGAAATTTCTCCTTAGTTCCAGGTTGCTTCTCTCTTTGGTCAGTTTCCAACCATTGTTTCTTCTCCTGCTCTCTGGTGCTTTGGTGAACAACCTGGCCCCCTCTGCCTTGTTGCAGCCCCTTAGATACTGAAATACTGCTATCATGTCTCCCTTATTTCTTCTTTTCCTTAGACTAGCCAGACCCAAATCCCGTAGCCGTTCTTTGTATGTTTTAGTCTCCAGGCGCCTGATCATCTTAGTTGTTCTTTGAATTTTTTCCAAACTCTCAACATCTTTTTTGTGGTATGGTGATCAAAATTGGCTGCCGTATTCTAGGTGTGGTCTTACTAGGGCTTTATAAAGTGGTAATAGTACTTCTCATGATCTTGCTTCTGTGCCTCTATTTATACAACCTAGGATTTTGTTAGATTTTTTTGTTGCTGCTGCACACTTCTGGCTCATAGTCAAGTGACTCATAGTCTTGTAGCAACTTTTGTAACTTGTGGGGGTAGGGGTGAGTACTTCCGGGAGAAAGTGTTCCTTGAAAATAAGTCATGAGTTTCTTATAGAAAGGGTATTGTATATTTGAGCCTTCACAATTGGAAATTCCTTTTGAAGGGCCTACAACCTTTACCCAAAACTGGGAGATGTGTTGATTCTTCTCAGTACTTACATCTACTTTTGCTTGTTTTGTGTAATGAACAGTGTAGAAAAGCTAAACAACTGAGAAATCTTTTTCTACCAGGGTTATCGCAAAGTGATTCTTTCCACCAACATTGCAGAAACTTCTATCACCATTGCAGGCATCAAATATGTTGTGGACACAGGGATGGTCAAAGCAAAGAAATATACGCCTCGTATGTATAAGTAGCACTTGGTTTTACACAGAAATTACTGAGGGGGTGTGGCTTGGGTGGTGGTCCTGGTCGTTGTTACAGGCAATAGATACGATGTGAGGGTTTCTGCTGCTCAGGAAATGATTCTGCAGACACAAAAAGTACGTTGCAGTTGTGAATTGTTATATATTAATTAGGAGGGAGAACAGCTTTGGAAGTTTCAAGCTTGCAAGCATTTTGCATCAGGCTAGTCCAAGGCAGAAACTTTTCAAAAGCTTTAGACAAGTAACTTTTCATTCTCTCCTTCAAAATGGGAATAATGGGAGGAGCTTCTGAATATCGGTATCAGTTGAATGTATTTTGGAAACCAAGGCTATGCTAAGCTATAAACATATCCAGCAAATCATATGAAAGTATATAGATATAGATATAGATAATGATATAGATAGCCATGTAAACTTAAGTTGTGGGTGAAATATCTCAGGTCTGAAGACTGCATGCGGCTCCCCATATTCTTGGGTATCATACCTATGTAATTTTTTTATGTGAGAGAAGAGAAAATATATAGAAATGTGAGAGAAGAGAAAATATATAGAAAGGAAGAATATTAAACATATTCCAATGTTTAAATCAAATTTAATTTTTAATCCTGGCTCTACCTAGGTTTTTGGGTGGGGAGGTCCCTCTTCCTTTTTGGAGTATTTATTTCCTATAACCTCCCATCTCAAACAAGTGACCCTGTTCAGTGAACAACCATACAAATCAATTTAAAGCAATTAGAATATAATACAAAAATAAATATATGGCATTTGAGAAAAAAATATAGCCTGAAAACGGTCCTTTGCACACTGAGGGCCACAAGCCCAGGCACAAAGCCAGGTCTTCAAGGCCTTACAAAGACCAACAGGGTCTTGAGGAGGGAGGTCATTGTCAGCTCTGAAGGGAGAATATTCCAAAGGGCAGGAGCTTTGGTAGAGAAGGCTTGTCTCCTGCCAGCTGACATTGCTTAACTGATAGGACTCACAGCACACTCAATCTGCTGGACCAAAATGGCGATATAATGTGAGCATGGTCCTTGACATAGGAATCAAGAGCCATGTGTCTTGCTTGTCAATACAAACCATGAGACCAACCGGTAGCACATCAGAAGTTGCTAAACTATAATTCCTATCACCCTGCACCATTAACTAGGTTGACTGGGGCTACTAGGACTTGTAATTCCAATTACCCTACCTTTTTATCCTTCCAAAAAATGTTTAAGACTCAGCTTTTTCCCCAAGCACTGGGATAGAATGAGATTGGCATGGAAGGAATGTATCATCATAAATTTAGCTGTGCTGCCAGTTCTCCCTCCCTCTCCCTCTCTCTCCCTCCCTCCCTCCCTTTCTCTCTCTCTCATGATATAAATGCTTTTTAAAAAAATAAATAAAGAGTTCAGCACCATCTGGACTATAAGAAGTAGCCTAACATTAGCATAGCCTACATTGAGCTCAACAAATTAATGTTTTCAAGTTACGCTTAGTCCATCCTAGATCCTTCTTGATACCCATAACTGTTGTCCATATTTACCAGGTCTTGCATGATTTAGAATCCAAAACACTTTAAGAGCACGAAGTTTCTTATTCTGGGTGTAGTTAGATCCTGTGAGGTCATTTCCAAATCTCCAACAGAGAATTGCATTTCAAAAAGAAAAACTTAGCTCTTCTTGCATTTCCTAGAAAGTGGCCTGGAGGTCCTGGCAGTCCAGCGGATCTCAAAGGCCCAGGCCTGGCAACGGGCTGGTCGAGCCGGGAGAGAGGATAGTGGATTTTGTTACCGCCTCTACACAGAGGATGAATTTGAGAAGTTTGATAAGATGACCGTACCAGAGATCCAAAGGTGAGGTGTCTTGTGGGAAATTCTCATTGCAAGCTTCCAGAATGGCAGCCCTCCATAGGCATTGTATCAATATATAGGAATGGGCTGTCTGTGGAGATTCTCAGTCATCCAGGTCATGATAACTGAGAATCTCCTTACGAGAATTTATATTCCTTCTATCCTCCACCATTCAGTCAGAAAGGAAGAAGCTTCTTGGATGAGAAGTGAAACGTCTTCAAAGAAAAACAAAATCCAATTGCCTTTTGAAAAAGCACATTTGGGATAGAGATGGGCTGTGGATAATGAAACAAGTTAGATTTCTTGATGAAAGTGAAGTTTCAAAAGATTTGTCTTTATCCTTGACGCCCTTTGTTGTTCAATCAATCCTATGCTTTTTAAAGAATAAAGGTGCTGGTTTTAAATTTTGCTCCTCTGAATGACTCAGAACATGGACATCCTAGAAGACCATTTCATCCCATGTGAACTTGTCTAAATGCAATCTCTCCCCAATCCTTTGAGTGTTTTCCAGCTTTAAATTCTTTTTTTCTGATTTTGAGCTAAATTCTCTGTAGAGAGATGAGCCGATAATAAGCCATAGTGCATCTTTTCTCACCTAGGAGAGCTCACTGGATCTCAAACACCAGAATTCCCTAAAACATCCCTGCTGGCTAAGAAATTCTAGATGTTGAAAACCACACATTTCGAGGGCACTCAAGCTGAGGAAAGATGCAGTAGCCATTTTTGCAAGCTAGATGAATTCTTTCTCTATTGATATATTGTGTCTTGCCTTGACTTGGTAGAATTCAAAAAGTTTGAAACTCTCTTTGTTTCTGCAGGTGTAACTTGGCCAGTGTGGTGCTCCACCTGTTGGCTCTCAGAATCCCAAATGTCCTTACCTTTGACTTTGTGTCGAAGCCACCCCCAGGTAAGTAAGCCTCAGCTATGTTGCAACTGGATAAAGGCTCTCATTGCTGTTAAAAATTGGAGCCAAAATAAGAGATATTGGCTGTGGATTAAAGCATGGAACTCTTGCAGCTTTAGATCTATTATTCCTATATTAATTGCCATAAACCTGAATGTCTGAAAAAGCAGAAATTTCTAAAACCTCTTTTGAACAACCACAAACATGATACCCAGATGAAGGAGTAGATATGTTGTAATTTTTAAGCATCCCTACTGCTTGAATGAAAAGAGGAAATTCTTAAATCATTCAGAGGAACTATGGAAGCTGCCTATAACAAGTTAACGTATTTATCCATTTAGCTCAGAGTGATTTATAGAAGCCTTTTAGGATCTCGGGTTTGTGATTTTCCATATCCATAGACTCCTTCAAGCTAAGGGTAGGCAACCTTTGGGGCCAGAATCTTCCCTTCACATTTTGGGGTTAAGGATGCTGTGTTACTGTGTTTCTTATCTCATTGGTGTGGGAAATTGTCTTGCCACTTTTTGGTAATCATGGTTGCAGGGGCCTCTTCAGTCTGCAAAAAGGTCAAGAGTAGCATTCAGCAAAAGAGGGCCCAGGTTGCCCCCATACTCATTTTTAACTGGAGATATTGGGAAAGGTGTAAAGTCTTTGGGTGAGATGGATTTCATTTCTCCAGATCCATAGGTATCCACAATTGGGGGACGAGTGGCAAGTGACATCAATGCATCGTGATATTGTTGTGTTGCTGATAAATAGCATACTCGGTGCAGTGACACCATGACTCATGACATCATTGTGGCTTCTACTGCACTCCTGTGTCTTGATCCCTAGCTGACCTGGCCAGCACATCTGCAGGATACCAGGTTATTTATTTAATTATTGCATTTATATCCTACCTTTCCATAAGGTGCGCAAGGTAATATACATGAGGTGGCCCACCATTTTATCCTCATAATAACCTTTGAGACAGGCTAGGTAGAGAAAGAGCGGCCCAAAAGACACTGAGCGGTTCTTGTGGTGGAATGGGATCTTCTCAGCAATTTCAATCCAACATTTTTTCACACACCAACTTTCAGCTTACAGGAATGTTGCAGAACGCCACAAGGCACAACAGATAAATCCCATGGTTTTCCTGTACAAAGTAGATCTGGTGATCCTTCACAACACTATCTTAGTTCTTGCTGGGACTCTGGAGGTTTGTTACTTAGGAAAGGTCAGTCATGTGAACTTCATCTTTGTCTTGACAGAGGCACTCCAGGCTGCCATCGAACAACTGGCTCTCTTGGGTGCAGTGGAAAAGAAAGAAGATCAGCTGATCCTCACACCATTGGGAAAAAAGATGGCTGCATTTCCTCTCGAGCCCAAATTTTCCAAAGTAACGTGTTAACTTTCGTTTCTATTTCTCTGAAAAAACGCCTTAGCCCCCTTTTTTGAGTTTTATTTTGAAATCCAGCCATTTCTCTGGGTTTGAATTTCTTGAGAACATCGCGTTTCTATATAGATTGTTTATTTGGTTGCGTTTTATAACATGCTGGCGGGATGGAGGGAATGGTGTTTGAGGTCATCCATCAGCTTCTGCAGTAAAGAGGGCCCCCAAAGGTGCTTTTTCAAGAGGCAACTGGACTTGCTTTGTTTTTCTTTGAAGATGTTTCCAAGAAAGCTTCTTCAGCTCTGACTGGATGGTGGGGAATGGAATATACTGTAATTTGGTATATACCAACTCTATAGAAGTCATCATAAAATGCACAACACAGAAAATGCATGAAAGCACAAGTTGAATTCACACTTAGCTCTTTTCCTTTTCACTAGGTGTGGTTTGTCTCAGTTTCTGAATGGTCCAAGGCACAGAGATATGTGATATTTTTTGGTTATGCTGGTTAAAAGAGTTGGGCCCATTCTTGCCTATTTCGTGCTTATATAAAATTGTGCCTATCCTTTTCTGCTTCTGAAGCTGAATAGGAATATGTTGTTCTGCCAATCCAATAACAATACTGAATAGAAAGAGAGAGGAGAAAGACAGAAAAATAATTGCCCCCCGAATTAACCTAATAAACTGGAAGGAGACAAGTTAAACCAGGTGTAAGATTCCTATGAGAGTGTCCTTGAATGGCATCCAAAAGAGGAGCCAACAAACTTTCTTTCATTTCAAGATTAATGCATCAGATTGAAACACAAACTTCAGTCAAGTATTTTGGAGGGAGGCTAAATTCTGTGTTGTTTCCCTGTAAACCCTCCCCACCCTTCAACAGAGAGAAGAATTCACAAAAACAATGGATATTTTTCACCCTTGCTGATCCTTATTTTGATATACGCATTTGGCAATTGATTCAGTAAATGTTCTCTTGAAGTAATGAGAAACCAGCATGATAAATCTCCAATAAGCTCTGAGGTTTCTGTGTTTCTTTTAGTGAAGAGATCCATTTCAATTTAATCTATCTCACCAATGTGTGGAGGATCCTGTCCTGTAGTGGATAAAGTGTTTTTGAACGTTGCTTTTGATACAGTGTCCATTGAAGTATCTGGCATACATTTTGGTCTTGCACTTTTTGAGGCATGAGGACACATAACTGAGCAGCCTGTCATATGTTCTCTGGATCCCTGCCCATTTTGTTTATTCAGGCAGCCAATTGCCTTGGTTGGTTTAGGTAGTAATAAAGCATTTTTCATGGTGGAGTGGTGCTTTTGGCCTTCAAGGAATCAGCACATATGGGCAACTCACAACAATGAAAAACAACAGCAAAATGTTGCAGTACATTAACTCAACAAGTGGGAGCACCTAGCTGAGCTTCAGGGTTTCAAAACTGAGCAGAGATGTGCTCAAGTGTGGTGTTTGTTGTCTTTTGGCAGACGATCCTAATGTCTCCCAGGTTCCACTGTACAGAGGAGATCCTGACCATTGTCTCGCTGCTCTCAGTGGACAGTGTCCTCTACAATCCTCCTTCCCGTCGGGATGAAGTCCAGGCCGTCCGAAAGAAATTCATCTCCAGTGAAGGGGATCATGTCACTTTGCTCAACATTTACCGGGCCTTCAAAAATATCAGTGGCAATCGGGTAAGACTTGAAATGGTTCCATTTGGGTAAGTGCTAGATTGTAAAAGATTCCTCCCTCCTTGTGGGTTTCTATGTGTGAACCAGCTGGCATGTCCCTTTTAGTGGTAGCCCCAGTATTTGGAGTAATCTATCTCCTCACCTGGTACAGGTACTTGCTTACATGGCTCAAGCATGCGTTCAGCCATTTGTTTTATAAGATATTTTATTAGTTTAATTCAATTTAGTTTAGCTTACCTTACCTTACCATAGTTTTATATTTTATGTTTATTCTCTGATTAGCTACCCAGCATCTGTCAGAATTGAAGTAGGATATATATATATTGGAAATAAAGAAATAAAGCCGTATCTTTAGTATGTCCACTGTATAATATTTTCTCACCTTATAAGCAGAAGCCGATGTCTAAGGTATCTTACATGTGTAAAATCTTCAATGCTAGAAGGAAGTAGGTCTGTTCTCTGTTTATATACTGTAGTTTGTCCTGTCAGTGTTCATGTGGGTGTTGTTTTTTCCTTGATACTTCCTAGACGGCTGTTGTTTGCTTGATTGTGGAGCTTGGTACTACTTGGTAATGTAGTATTCCTGTCTTATTGATAAGAGGAAAGATTATTTGGCCAATGCTGATTTGTGCCTTGAAAGGGAACGGTGGATCTGAATCAGAGAACCCAGTACAGGAGATAAACAGACTCTGATTCTCAGTGCCTCATTTATAGAGGATTGAGATTTGAGAAGCTCTAAAAGATCCTATTCCAAGGCAGTTGCTACTTGATCCTACTTGATGTTCCTGATAATCTCTCTTTTGTCCTCCTTTCTTTTCTGCTTATTTCAGGAATGGTGCAAAGAAAATTTTGTGAACAGTCGGAATATGATGCTGGTCTCAGATGTTAGAGCTCAGCTAAGGGATATTTGTATAAAGGTAAATGTTGGAAGGTTTCAAAGTGGTTCATGTTGAATCAGATGTCCATCAAAATGCATTGTTTTTAATTGGATCAAGGTCCTATTAGTGCTGCAGTATTTAACCTGGTGTGGGTAGGTGAAACTTTCACTGCTTTGGTCCACATATTTTCCCAGAAAAAAGCAGAAGAGTGGAATGCAAGAGAGGCTGTGGTATAGTAAGATGCTTACAGTCCTCCAATCTTCACCTGTTCTGGTTGTGATAATAATTGCAGAGCACTTCCAATCGATGTACTGTGCCTGGCTGTAATGAGAGAGTTATCTTGCTTTCATAGGAGGTTTGTATTTAAAACTAAAGAATGGTGTAACTCAGATGCAGTTTGGTATCTGACAAGCCCTTGGCCTCACTTTTTGCGGGGCAGGGGGTGGCAATGTTGGAAAACACCAGCTTGTGAGATCCATAGACCCCACAGACAATTGGAAAATAATGAGAATCAGTGTCCTTGTTTAGAAACATACCTGATTGCCCAAAAACAAAACCAAGGTAAGAGTGATGGGTAGGATTCTTGGAGTTTGTCCATTTTTGGTGACTGCCACTTCCACTAAGGCAGACATTTGCGAGATATCTTAGCATGCCTTGAAAATTCCTAATGTATTTACTAAACCAGAAAGTCATCCTGCCTCTAATGTATCCCAAAGCTTCAATTCTGGATTTGTTCTTATTGCTGTGTTTTTGTTCTTGAAATCCAGCTTTCAATACCTCTGGAGTCTTCCCGCAATGATACTGGGACTATCCGCCGCTGCCTGGCCTATAGCCTCTTCATGTATACAGCAGAGCTGCAGCTAGATGGCACCTATGCCACAACCGATACCCATCAGCCAGTGGCCATTCACCCTTCTTCAGTCCTTTTCCATTGCAAACCAGCCTGCGTTGCGTACAATGAACTGCTGCACACCAGCAAATGCTACATGAGGGACCTCTGTGTGGTGGATGCTGACTGGCTATATGATGCTGCCCCCGAATACTTCCGCCGGAAACTCAGAGCAGCCAAGAATGGACCATAAGATTGGGGATGAGGAAAAAAATTAATTGCTTACAGGACCTGGAATCACGACTTTGGTAACTGAATATACAGGAATGTTGCTGTACCAACTGACTTCCCGCTGGCAGAAATGAGCTGGACCTCATAATGTTTATTTCACAGTCTCTTCTGGAATAGGACTTTAAGTGGGCATATTCCACAGGCTGTATCTACCTAGAAGAGATAATAGAAGCCACAGGCAGATTTTGCCTCTCGAAATGCTTTGTGATTAGCCCTCCCTTTTTTCCCCATTCCAACTGTATTATGAGGGTTTCATAGAAGTAAAGCCTGCCTCGGTCTTCAGTCCTTTAGAAAGCATGCCATATAAAGAAAAGAGAACCTGATATGTTTTTAGAACAAACCTAGTAAATCTGTACATTTTGAAAACTGCCTTGTCACATACTTTGTCAGCACTGCATCTTACCATTACTATGTAACGTGAGGAAAAATAATTTTAAATAATATTTATTTTTAGGATGGAAATATTTTTTTCTCTTTTTTTCAATTCATGCTCAAACATATACTACACTGATATCAATATGTACCTAATGTTTAAAAAAAGGAGAAATAAGGCTGGAAGAATCTGTGGTTACTCAGGAGTGTAGTTTTTCCAGATGTTTTTAACCATAGTTTAGCACTTTCCATAGTGCTAAAAATTATGTTGGATTTGGTCCTCCCCAAATGAAAAGCCTGTGGTTACAGCAAGGGTGGTACAACTCTGTATTTGCACGCTGTAGGTCCTAGATCAAAGACCCTGACATCTCCGGGGAAAAGGACTAAAGAAGTCCTTGAAGGTTAGCTGTCAATCAGGGAGGACCAAGAAAATAGTGTTAGGTGGACCCACAGCATAAGCCATAATGGAATTGTCAGATTTAGGGTAAATGAGATATGTGAACCCAGCCATGGCATCAAAACAATTTTGACTTGGCATGATGTGTGAGCTATCTATACAGCCTAAGCTTTAGATTGAAGGGCTCCATGACCAAAAATGATTTGGAACCACTGGTCTAAGGTACTTCAGAGGCCACTGATGGCGAACCTTTTAGAGACTGAGTGCCCAAACTGCAACCCAAAACCCACTTATGCATCGTCAAGTGCCGGGTGGGTGTGGCCCATTGGCTGGGTGTGGCTGCGGTGGTAATGGCAGACTGGGTGGGACTAAAAAGTTCAATCAATCAATTTCAACTTTGCAAGATCTTTTTTTTTCTCGTGAGAAGTTGAAATTGACTGATTGAACCTTTTTTTTGTTGTTGTTGCACACAGCGGCAGAGGCCTAAAGCAAAAAGGTTTTATAAAACCCAGCTGAAGGCCTAGGACTGGGGCGACGGCACGCATGCCCACAGAGAGGGCTCTGAGTGCCGCCTCTGGCACCCATGCCATAGGTTCGCTACCACTGTCATAGGCTAATGCAATTAATTACACAGAACTGCTAAAGTGAGGTTTGCCAGTTTCTGGCAAAAAACTTCATAAATCACAGTCACGAAATTGGGACTTTAAAATGGCTGTAAATGTGGGCTGGTTGCCAAGCACCCAAAATGCAGTCGCATGAACGCAGGGGGGAGGCGTCATAACTTTGAATCTGGATCATAAGTATCCCTAGGGAAGTCTGTCAGAACCTTGAATGGTTGCTAAGTAACAGATCATAAGTCAAGGTATACTGGTACCTGTAATTTAAGTCTAAGCACTTCATTGGCATTTCCAACTTAACCCCATTCTATTTTTTGGAGTATAAAAGTACGCAACTCCAATCACCCAATAGGCATTATTTATAATATATACTGGTATTACAATGCAATGGCTCGACTGGCTGAATGGGTGGCTGGATAGTTTACTCTTGTTCTGAGAATTCTCAGTGTATGCTCAAAACGTGTCTGTGGGACAAGGGTGCCATACATTGCCAGGCTTTCAGATTTTGGGGTTTGGGGAGTTTGAGCTTCACACTGAACATAACACAAAAGACCAACACAGGACAAGCATGGACCTTGAGTACGAAGTAGCATGAACCAATGAAAGACACAGCAAGGAAATTCTCAGCTCTTGTAAACCTTAAAATAATTAAGAAACCACAACCACACTAATTGCTAACTTCCTAATCTAATATTTGATCCAGATTAAGGGATGCAACTGGATTCCTTGTGAATGGCAAAACAGATTGTCAAAGTACATTACATTCTTCTCCCTGCTTAGTATCCCTGTTTCTACTTCTCCCCTCAGGATGGTGCTATAGGGCATTGCATGCCAAAACAACTAAGACACAAAGATATTTTCCCCCCATGCCATCACTGCTGAACATCTAATTCCCACAACACTATCTTAGGCCTAGATATTTACCAATATAGTAGGCTGTATTGCTATTATCCTTCACATCTTCCTCATCTTCTCATCTTTCCTCTGCCTTCTCCTATTGGTATCTTATGATCTATCACTTTGTTGTTTGTATATACACTGAGAGCTTATGCACCAGAGACAAATTCCTTGTGTCCAATCATACTTAGCCAATAAAAATATTCTATTTCTTTCTATTCTATTCTTATTCTATTCTATTCTTACTCTATGATCAGTGTTTCTCAACCTTGACAATTTTAAGGCATGTGGACTTCAACTCCCAGAATTCCACAGCCAGCATTGCTGGCTGTGGAATTCTGGGAGTTGAAGTCCACATGCCTTAAAATTGTCAAGGTTGAGAAACACTATCCTATCCTATTCCTATCCTATCCTATCCTATTATTCTATTCAAGGCAGGTTTGTGATCATATATGTGCCATGGTAATGATCAAAGGATAGTGCCTCAAGAAACAAGGATAATCTACTTCTGAAGACACTCAGCCAAAGACAAGGGCGACATTACCCTCCCGCCTTTGTAAACTGGGCTTCCCGAGGCATCCGCGGACGGAAATGCAGAACTCCACCCCAGCATTTCCAGCCAAAAGCACCCTCGAAACAACCAGTTGTGCAGGGCGCATCGCTTGAAACAGCCCATGCGCCAAAAGCGCTTTCGGCGCTTTCTTTCAAAGGAGGAGGGACGATCGAGGAGGCGGAGTCTGGGGCGACGACCTTGGTTTCCTTTCCTTTTTTCCCCTCCCTTCCTTCCGGGCTTCCCCCACGTGAGTTCTGCCTTGCCCCGTCTTTCTCCGGCCTTCACCATGCTGGTTGCCCGGGCTTTGCGATCCGCCGTCGCCGCCGCCGCCGCGCGCTCCTCTCTGCCGCTGTTGCCTTTGCAGACAAGCGCGCATCGCCCCGCCGCTACTGCCGCTGCGGCCGCTCGGCCTTTCACCCGCTCGCTCTGGGTGCTCCGCGGCTCCGGAAAAGGCCTTCCCGGCCTTCTGCGAGGCTCACCCTCCGTGTCCTGCAACTGCGGCGGCCTTCATACCGAAGGTGAGAGAAAGGATGAGTCCCGGGGAGTCGGGGCCGGGCGAGCCTCCGTTTACTCCCGCGGAAGCAGCCCGGCTCCTTGGGGTAGGCGCGACGGATCTGGAGGGAGTCATTGGATTCCGTCGGGGGTTGCTCTCCGCTCCTAACCTGCTTCCAGCAGGATCGGAGGTGTGCTCCCTAAAAGGCTCAAGGTGTACTGGAGAATAGAGGCGAGGATTAAAAGAATTGGGATCACGGGTGAACGATCCGAGGAGCTTTAGAGTGGTGCTTGTGCTCCAAGGTTAGCCTCGTTAAATTTCAGGTCGCTCATTCCTACGTCGATGCTTTACTACTACGACTTTTAATCTCGAAAAGGTACGCGGCGAGTGGTGGTGAGGGGTCCATGCGTTTTTGCCTAGAAAGGCCGTTAGGGACGAGTTGGAGAAGACACACATAGAAATTGAGTAAAATAGCGAGGCGCAAATTGCAACCCCGCAAGACATGTTTTCGCATCAAGGTGTGTACCGGTATTAACTGGCGCCATGTGCGTGCAGTAAAATCCTAATCTTGATTCGGCTTGAACAGACGGCTCATTAAACAGCTCATGTGGGTTGTTTTAAGGGGAAATGGGCTGCAAGTTGGAGAGGGGGGAAAAGAGCATAAACCAAAGATCATCCATGCAAGCAAATTCTTATTTTCTTCCAGTCATTACTGGCCCGTTTCAGATTTTCTAGACTAGAGCTACTATTTCAAAGGTCCTTCCCTCCCCGAGGAATTCTGGGACATGTAGTTTGCACATTTCTGGAGGACACTGGTTGGGGAAGATTGATCTAAAACTCTTGTGAAAAGTACAATGGCTGAAAAGCTTAATCTAATATTGGTCAGCCATGAAGACAATGAATTCCAGACTAGAAATTATTTGGAATAGAATTGAAAATAACATGTGGAGTTCTGTAATCCCCTTGTGCAAACCTGTATAGTTTCCAGTATGAAATATCCTCTACAATTGGATGCATCTCGGTCTGAATAACTGTGGTACAGTTGCTCAACAGTGAACAATTGCTCAAAAAATAAAAATCTGATTATAAAGGGATTGGATAGCTAATGATTTGAGATTCCTGTTTTCATAGCATCTGTGGGAATCTCATATAATAAAAAGTTTTTGGGTACTTAAGCCTAGAATTGAAGATTGCGTGAGACTTTTATCCATAGGGTTGCTGAAGGTAGAACTGTTGTCTGTTACTGATGGTAAGCTCCTTTGGGCCCAAACCCATGGTAAAAATAAAAGCTTCATTTCTTGGCAACATTGTAGACAGGGGGTTTCTTGGACACCTTTCAGCATTTTTTGCTGTGAGTTTAATCTACACTAGAAATTAGAATCAGATTCAAAACTGCTTAACTTTTTTTCTGCATTGACCAAAGTTAGCTGGTGTGGGGATCTGCTGTGATTAAATGTTACAATGCTTTAGTAATTAGTAATGTCATTGTGGGACTCATGCATTGGAAGTAGCACTCGCTATATTGAGTACACGTTGGGTGCATAAAATGAACTAGCTGCTGTTCTTTCCAATCTGTAGGTGACAAGGCTTTTACTGAGTTTCTAAATGATGAAATCAAAGAGGAGAAGAAGATCCAGAAACACAAATCCCTGCCGAAGATGTCTGGAGGGTGGGAGCTGGACATCCATGGCACTGAGGCCAAGCTCATACGGAAAGTGGCTGGGGAAATGTAAGTGGGCAAGAAGGTTGGGTAGTTACCGAACCTGCTTTCTGGATTTCAGTGGTTTGTAGAAGGGGAAAATCCATTGCTTATATCAGTGATGGCAAATCTTTTAGAGACCGAGTGTCCAAACTGCAACCCAAAACCCACTTATGTATCGTCAGGTGCCGGGTGGGCGTGGTCCATTGGGCGGGGCTGCAGTGGTAACGGCAGACTGGGTAGGACTAAAAAGTTCAATCAATCAATTCCAACTTTGTGAGATCTTTTTTTCCCCGCGAGAAGTTGAAATTGATTGAACCTTTTTTTTTTTTGCACATGGCGGCAGAGGCCTAAAGCAAAAAGGTTTTATAAAAACCCAGCTGAAGGCCTAGGACTGGGGCGATGGCTTGCGTGCCCACAGAGAGGGCTCTGCGTGCCACCTGTGGTGCGTGTGCGCTAGGTTCGCCACCACGGGCTTATATAGTCTGGAGAGATTGCATTTAACATGGAAGAATCACAAGTCTGGAGGAAGCCAGACATTTGCAGAAGTTGTATTGGGCCGAGGTTCTTAATTGGACCAAATTCACCCATTGATGATCTGTGCCTGAATGTGGATTAGAACCTGGGTCTGCCCCATCCTAGTAGTATTCTCACCCTTATACTACATTTGTTAATAGTTACATGCATAATGTATAGACATAATAAAGTTGATATATCAGAATCAGACTGATGCAGATCAGTAATTTGATTACTATGTAACAACTCTGGCAATATGGTGGCTAAATTTAAAGGATTGATTAATTAATAGGGCTTCAGACTGAGGCAATTCATTTGAGCTTGTTGCTGGGTCAGTGTGCGTTACAGTTTTTGAGAAATCAGAAGCCTTGGAGGCCATGTGTTACAGTCAAGGCTGCTCTCCTGCATTGATCTTGGTTTGCTAATTGTTGGTATGTTGTTCCCTAGGGTCACCGTCTCCTTCAATGTAAATAACAGCATTCCACCAAGCGCTGATGAACCCCCAGAAGGACAGAAGGATGATGAGGCAGAGGTAAAAAAACGTTCCTTTGTTTGGGGGCAGGGTAGGACTCAGCAGTGTAGACAATCAGTGAAGCATCTGTGTCCTTGAGAAAGATCCTAGTTAAAAGCAGGTGACCTTCATAGCTCAATGAAGTTGATGAACTTTCCCCCAAGTCCTCTTCATTGCAACACTAACAGGAGCTACATTAGGATGCTTGAAAGGGAAAATATTTCTCTGTATATATTCCTTATAAATTATACTTTTAAAACTGCTGCAAGATAAGATGTTATTAAAAGCATGACCAATAAAATCTTGATTCTGTGGACTGCCATTTTGTAGACTTTTTTAAATGACTTTGTTTCCATTTTTTAAATGGAATTTAACAAACCAAATAAAAGGCACACAGTAGTAATGATACATTCCAAATAGGAAAAATGTGTGTATAGATTGGTGAGGAAATGAACTTGAAAAAACTGTCATCTTAATATACAGTTACAGGTAATCCTTCACTGTGTTTCACAGTTATAACCTTTGGTCACATGGTTTACATTTGGATGCTTGACAGCTGACACATATTTATGACCATTGCAATATCCCAAAGTCACATGATCACTTTTGTGACCTTCTCACAAGCAAAGTCATGGGGAAGCCAAATTCACTTAACAGCCGGGTTACTAACTTAACAACTGCAGTGGTTCACTTAACAAATGTGGCAAGAAAAGTCATAAAACAGGGTAAAACTCGCGTAACAAATGTCTCACTTAACAGAAATTTGGGGCTCAATTGTCGTAAGTTGAGGACTATCTGTAGTTCAAACGTTGAATAATCCATAAAGACCTTACAGAAACAGCTTTATTTCGTTTCTATAGTATAAAGAATGAAAACATATCGACCTCATGTCTGGACATGCCCAGTACAACAGATACTCCATTATCTTTGTGACAATAATTACTTAATTGTATGTTTTATCTATTTATTTCAGCATTATTTGCATAGTCATAATGCAGCTTTTTGTGTTATTTCTTATTGCACAAATGACATTGATGCAGATGACATATTTTGGATATAGTAGGCATCTGGAAATGGTAGGCAAAAGACTCTGCTTACACTGCAGTGGTTTACACAAAGCATAATTCTGCACGGAGTACCTTAATTTTAGAAGACTTGGAAGCATTTGGGGGAATCAGGTCTGTGCGGCTTCTTATGATAAGAACAGGACGGGAAACAGTTTCATCCATTTCATCTGAATTGCTGCAATCAAATACGATTTGGTTGGTGTTGTTGGTTCTGAGGTTTATGTTGTTGTCTTCCTTCTACAGCCTGAGCTGACATCCACCCCAAACTTTGTTGTAGAAGTAACCAAAGATGATACCAAGCAAACTCTTGTGCTAGATTGCCATTACCCTGAGGATGAAGTGAGTGTGGTCATTTTCTCTCTGTGTCTTAAGTCCTCTTGTCCAGGGTTGGAAATCAACATAAAACAGGAGATTGTGATGAAGAAGATTTTTAACTAAGCTTTCTCCATCATTGCTGACATTCCAACAGAAGAAGGATTTTGGGAATGCAATATAATCAGTTTTGCAAGGTCAGAAATGGTGCACTGAACATATATGTTTAGCTTTCTATTTATGTAAATGGGATATCTGAGAGCTAAATGCCCTTGCAGATTTTTTTTAAACTCCCATCAGCTCCATTGTGCATGGTAAATAAACCTGGATTGAGAAAGCTTTAATCGGGAATACCTGTGCACCAACTAACTTTGCATCATAGCAATAGTAATAGCACTTAAATGTATATACCGTTCCATAGTGCATTAGAGCACTCTCTGAGTGGTTTACAAATGTCAGCATATTGCCCCCAACAATCTGGGTCTTCATTTTACCGATCTTGGAAGGATGGAAACTTGAGTCCTGAGTCGGGATTTAAATCCAGGCTGTGGGCAGAATTTGCCTGAAATACTGCATTCTAATCACTGCGCCACAGGGCTCATGCAATATGGTGTGTCATTTAATGGGCAGTCTGGATTCACTCTGTTGGAAAATGTTTTTTTCTTTTTTTTCCTTGCATTATACTTTATATTAATTAATTTTTTAGTTCTTAAAAATTTGAAGGAGGATGCTTGATCAGACTAAAAGCCCATCTAATTCAGATTTCTGTTCCAACAGCATCCATCCAGATATGCCTTTACAAAAACCTACAAGTGGGACTCCTTCTTTTCTTGTTCCCCAATGACGCTCCCCCATCTTCACTCTGAGTGTGCTACTTTGCTGAGAAGGAAGCCACTGCTAATACAACCAGCAGCTTCTTTTGAACAAGTGTTGGTAGTGTTCTCTGAGCTTGACTGTTGGCTTGCAGACATTTCATTACCCAACCAACTAACATCATCAGTGCTACTGAGTGTGGGAGCTGCGCTGATGATTTTACCTAGTTGGGCAATGAAACATCTGCAAGCCAACAATCAAGCTCAGAGAGCACCAAGGATTCCATAGTTCAACCCTGAGCTAGAGATATTGTCTTCTTTTGACTCTGTGAAGTAGGCCTGTTGTGGGATGGAAGGGAATTTCCTAGACTCACAATGTGTGTAATGCAAGTCCTCCCAATCATGAGGGCAGATGGCTGGATCATATAATGCCAAGTTAGATGTTTCTAATGGAACATGTGGTTTGACTTGTGCAGATCTTTGCAGATGCACTCTGCTGTAGTTAACAGTAATACACAAAGTAAGTAAGAAAGTCTTCATATTGTATAGGTTATAAGTGTTCTATAGTTTATAGGGAGTAAATAATATCCTTCTTGGCCTAATTTTGAGTTGCTTGGTAATGACTTGGTTTTTCACCCATACCATTTGAATCATTCTGCCCAGCAGATAAGCCATGGTGGAGAAGGAGAAAGTGATATTTTTTCCATCCAAGAGGTCAGTTTCCAGCCTGGTGGAGATTCAGAATGGCAGGACAACAACTATACTCTCAACACTGACTCTCTAGACTGGGTAAGAGAATTTGTAATTCATTGTGTAAGTTTTTATGAGTTTGTTTATAGGAAATAACTTTCTTCAAGTTTGTAGCCTCCAAATAGGCTGAGATTGCAATTCTCTCACCCAGCATGATAGGGCTGTCTGAGATTTCTAGAAGTTGCAGTTTCAACAAATCTGGAGGGTGCCAGGTTGACAAAAGTGTGAGAGTGTGTACCGCAGGTATGGTGAGTGAAGGAGGTGCTGGAATCACACCACACAAGAGACTAGGCTAAAACAGGTTGGATGGTTTATGAGTCAGTTTCTTGTGAGGAACCAGCCAATGTTGTGTTAACCAGGTTGTTGCCTAAAGCCAAAATATGGTTTGGGTATAGCATCTGGGTTGAACATTGTAGTTGGGTTCTCTTTACTGAGCTGCTGCTAAGAAACCTGAAGGGACCAGTTCAGATGTTACCAGGAGTTAAGTTCAACTCAAAAGAGAGGTTATTTTTTTGAATCCAGGTTTAGAGTTTATTTTATGTGACTCCAATCATTGCACATTCCTACTTGAGACAAATGGTCCTCCCATCATGGATCCCACAATTTAGGACAGATTGAAAAAATAGGGATTTGTCTCCCTGTGGAGTGTTTTATAAACTTGAAAAAAACCCCAATATTTCATCTATATTTAAAGGCTTAGTTGGTATTATGTAAATACAACTAGGATTGGAAGGATCCTTGAGTGCCTCTAACCTTATCCTAGGTAAGGTTGGCAATAGGAAACCACACTGAACTGGTGACAATTCTTTATTTGAGCATAAGCCTGTATTTGCCTTGCCTATTAAAAGAATATGCAGAAGTATGTCTCCATTTCTTAAATCAGGGGTCTTCAAACTTGGCCCTTTTATGACTTGTGGACTTCAACTCCCAGAATTCCTCAGCCAGCGTGCCTGGCTGAGGAATTCTGGGAGTTGAAGTTCACAAGTCATAAAAGGATCAAGTTTGAAGACCCCTGTCTTAAATAGCCTGGTAGCATAGCCCTGGAGAACTTTTTTACTAAAAGGTTTTCTTGAGCATCTGATAAAGCAGCTCATGAAAGCTGATAGCTTTTATTTTATTTTAATAAATGTAATGAAATATGTTTGTTGGAAAAAATGCTACGAGACACCTGTTTTCCCCGCCATAGACTGACTGACATGGCTGTCCTACAATGTGTGCATTTCTTGTGTTCTTCTTACACATCCAATAATGTTCTCAGGCCCTGTATGACCACCTGATGGATTTCCTGGCTGACCGAGGGGTGGATAATACATTTGCAGATGAGCTTGTGAACCTCAGCACAGCCCTGGAACACAAAGAGTACATTCGGTTCCTTGAAGATCTGAAGCATTTCGTCAAGTGTCAGTAGGCTGAATGAGCTGCATGGAGGTCAATCTTTCTTTCGAGGGAGTTTGAGAGTGGATTACTTTTTGCCCTCCAAAACCTGGACTCTAGTTTTAAAGCCCCAGGAAACTACAGAAGAGAGAATTTAAGCTTTTCTTTTGGAGTTGATTATATCCACTTGGGGGTCAGAGGGGGAATGGGACATTACAGCCATTCTGCAACTGTAGTCCGTCCAGCCGTCAACTAGTTTGTGGAGGTTTGTACAGTTTAAAAAGGAAAAATAAATAATGTGAGAATAAAAATTAATGTTGAACTCTTATTGTAAAGTGAACTGTGTGTGTATGCTTAGCTTTTTCCAGTTTGGTGCAACTGTATGGAAACTTTAAGTCTCAAGAGTTCCTACCCAACTGCAGAACTCAACCTGGATTAACTGAATGTTGCCACGTTAAAATCAACATTAATATGCTTTTACCCAAAGATACAAGCATAGCCTTCTTGCATAACGTCCTGAAGTCGAGCGAGGGCACATCCCATTCTTGTACGGCCTCCACAACCTCCAAAAATCACGTGAGAACCAGGCATGTTCTTGACAATAGTTGTTGGGTGTTGCTGAATGCTGGCATGTCACCCAAAATACAGCATGTCACCTTTGACTCACATGCCATAGGTTGACCATTGTGGGCCTAAGGTTTATATTAATGTTGGATGAGAAATTAAACTTTAAAACTTCTCAATTCCATGAGGAGAGTTTTAATCAACTATTATAAATGACTCAAAAGGAAACTTTTTGAGTGTCATGCAAACAGAAGCCCACATTACTTCTATATCAGTGATGGTGAACCTATGGCACGGGTGCCAGAGGCGGCACTCGGAGCCCTCTCTGTGGGCACACGTGCCGTTGCCCCAGCCTTGCCTCCCCCTGCGACCCCTCCTCACCAGCAGCCCCCTGGAGGAGAGTCGCCCACGAGCGTGGCCCACACGGAGCAGCACAGCCAAGGACATGGCAGCCAGGCAACGTAGACAAGATTCTGCCTTCACGCCCCATCCCGCACAGTTGATGCTGTGGGGCCTGGGCAGAGGGTGTGGCCAACATGGTGCTGCTGGGCTGCCTGAGTGATCGGCGGGCCCTGGAGGTGGTGAGTGGCCCTTCAGGCAGGCAGGGTGGGGGCAGGGCAGGGGGTGGAGCAGGGCCGGGGCCAGTTTTTGGACACTTGGTCTCTAAAAGGTTCGCCATCACTGCTCTATATCATTCTATAGTGTAAGAAGGAGAACACTGGGTTTATATAGGTTGTCCTCGTTTAAAGACCACAATTGGGACCAGCAATTGTTAAGTGAAGTGGTCACTAAATGAAATACAGTGACTTTTCTCACGATCTTACTTCAGCTTTTCTCTGCTCCACAGACCTGTGAAGGTCATAAATGCAAAGACAGGTTGTAAAGATACATTCTGATCACTCCTAACTGCAAATGGTCATTGTATGTGGCAGTCACTAAACGAGGACTATGTATATTACAGGAACAGAAAACTAATAGGAAGAACAATTTGATATTGAGGACAATTGCCTACAGACATGGGAGTTTCCTTTTTATTGGATACTTTATAATAATCTCAAAGAGATTTTAGATTTCTGTGCTGAGCTTGAGCGACTCCTTCCAATTCTATATTTTATGACCTGTTTTCATTTTGCGAGTCAGTTTGATGTAAAGATTAAAGCATTCAGAAATGAAGAGACTTGAGTTCTAATCCTGCTTTTTAGGCATCAAGCCAGTTAGGGTTTTTTTTCAGGCAGTCACTCTCCCAGTCCTGAGGAGAGGGCAAGGGCAAACCACCTCTGAAAATGTTGCAAAACCACCCCCCTGTGCCAGTTTCCAGGAGACAAAACTGATCTGAACGTATAATAATAAATAATCTTGCTTTGGAAAAGGGTTCTCCTTTTTGGAAATTTAGCCTTATGTCTATGCTACAGTTTAAAAATCCATTTCTTCAGAACACATCAATTTTAAGATTTCATTGATTGTTTTATATATATGTGTGTGTGTGTGTGTTTATTAGTAATTGTTAGCATTTTTGAATATTAAAAGAATAATAAAAAAGAAGATATATGTAAGCTTTCATGGAATCATGAGATGGATGAACTGTTCATACCAGTAATCTTAAACTTGGAATCCAGTAGGGGGCACCCAAAGAATGACACGTTTTATTTTCCAGTTATCATTTTATCCAGTTATGAAATTTCATATAGGTTTTATGAAATGTTTAGTTTTATCATTTTAATATGATTTTATATGTCGTTTTAACTTTTGATTGGGAGTCACCCCGAGCTGGTTACAAGATGGGTGGCTATATAAATGTTTTAATTTAATTAATTAAAAGCATAAGAATTAGGACATCACAACAAGGTTGTAAAACTGTAGCAACTTATTTAAAATGGGCAGGGTGGAGAAAACAGCTTTTCTGATTCATACAACACCACCTCTACAGATTGGATGATGACTTTGTTTGAATATCTGATGCAAATTTATCAACTTGATTCTCTGGTACAATACAGTCATTTCCACAAACCTGAAGCAGATTTTTTTCCTCTTATAAAAAGGTTAAAGCCCCCACTCCACTGAGCCCCAAACTAGCCTGTCCCATTTCAGCCTCCTATGCCAGGGGTAGGCAACCTTGGCTCTTTTATGACTTGTGGACTTCAACTCCCAGAATTCCTGAGCCAGCTGGCTCAGGAGTTCTGGGAGTTGAAGTCCATGAGTCATAAAAGAGCCAAGGTTGCCTACCCCTGTCCTATGCTGTGCCAATCCAGTCCCTGGGTTTATTTGATGTAAAGTACTTTTCCTAATCTCAAAATATTTTACAAAAGCCTACAGGTTCCCTATGCTCATTGCGTGTTTGTTTGTGTGAGTGTGTGCTTGCATGCACACATGGGTGCCTTCAAGTCTGGGATGATATGTAAGTAACAATAATATTGTTGTTGTTTTTATTCCATTTTTTTAAAAACAAAAATGTTGCAGACTGCAAAAACAATGGCGAGTCTTTAGTCTCCAGAAAGGAGTGACTTATTCACTGATGACATAGATGTCAGGAGCAATGCCTGTGTCTCTCATTTCAATCACAACTCAGCCAGTACTTTAATTTTAACTACTTTATTAACATTTCCATCTCTGATCCCCTTCCCATTTCATTCCTTGAAGTACAAAAGCATGCAACCCCAACCTTCAGATGCACACAACTGCAACCTTAATCTATTCATGATACATATTTTCAGTGTAATGGCCCTTGGGTGGCTGGATAATTTACTGTTTCTCTCCTGGGAATTCTTAAGTATTGCTCCCAACATGTTTTTGGCACAAGGTTGGGGGTTATGAGTTTCACATTGAACATAACACAAAATACCAACACAGGAGAAACATGGATTTTTTATTATTATTATTATTATAATAATAGTAATTGTAATAGTAGTAGTAGTAAAGTTGGAAGGGACCTTGGAGGACACCTACGCCAACCCCTTGCTTAGGCAGGAAACCCTATACCAGTGGTGGCGAACCTATGGCAAGCATGCCAGAGGCAGCACTCAGAGCCGTCTCTGTGGGCACACGTGCCATGCTCAGGAGATGGTGAGGGACTGGCCCTCGCCGCCCTGGCCCCACCCACCCAGTCTGCCATGATCACTGTGGCCACGCCCACCAGGCACCCGGTGATAAATAAGTGGGTTTTGGGTTGCAGTTTGGGCACTGGGTCTCTAAAAGGTTTGCCATCACTGCCCTATACCATTTCAGACAAATGGCTGTCCAGTCTCTTCTTAAAAACTTCCAGTGTTGGAGCATTCACAGCTTCTGGAGGCAGGTTGTTCCACTGATTAATTGTTTTGTCAGGAAATTTCTCCTGGAGTGCAAAGTAGCATGAAGATACGGCAAAGGAATTCTCAGCATTGTGGGATCTTGTAAACCCTTAGAATAATTAAAGCTCTGCAACCTCACTAACTGATAGCTTGATGACAACTTAAGAATATAAAATAATGGAATCCTTCAAATAGGCAAAGTCCATTTTAAAACCTAAAAGGAGCAACAGCAAATCCCATAACTTCAAAGGAATCCTATTCAAAGGTGTCAAATAATGTTTTCCACACCAAGTCAGCCAGGAATTGATCAAAGTATGTAGAAACAAGCCACCAAAGTCAGAACTGATTAAATTGCCCACCAGACTGTCTAAGCTTCCTTATGAAACTGACCAACTATAGAAATGCAGCAGGAAACTCCTGACAATGATAGGATTAGGAAGATTTTGCTATCTTGTACTAAATTAAAACAAATGTAATCTCGTATAGTACCAAAAAAGACAAATGTAATCAACCAACTGTAAACACTAACCTTGTGAAAGAAATTGCATAGATTGACATGCTGCAAACAATGAAGAAACATTTTGTATGAAAGTCTGAGCTAACTTTTGTTCAGGGCGGTTGATTTGGACCTCTATCCTAAGTGTGAAGCACTTTATTTCTGCAGAAATAAACAACTAAAAGTTGCCTTTCTCATTCCAGCATAACTTATTGGTCATTTGCTTTACTGGAACACTCTGAGGAGGGGTGGTGGTGGTGGTGGTGGTGGTGGTGGAAGAATTATAATTGCTGGTATGCAGAAGACTAAGGGGACAAACATCAAAGAAGCAGGGGCAACCCACATGTTATTTGGCTGGAGATGGCTTGAGTTTGAGAGTGGAGAACAAGTGCTTGAAGGAGGGAGGAAGAAAAAAAAAGGTGTGGCATGTAAACAATCCTCTCTTGGCATTGGAGGAAGGAACAGCCTTGTGTAAAAAGGGGGGGCTTGTTCAGGAGCCTAAAGAACATGGGATCTTATTCCCAAGAGTGAGGGATTTGGGGGAATTTGGGAGCAAGTTAGGGTCCCATTATATACCTGGGATGGGAAGCACAGCAGGGATTGAAGTGGAAGCTAGAATTCTGGGAGTCCTAGCTAAACATTGGGTGGAATCCTAGGACATCACAGGGAAGGCTTTTAGAATGCAGAAGAAAAGCAATTCTGATGAGGAAGGTTGTGGGACTAATGGGGAGTTGAGAAGTAATGGGATGATGAGCAGGTATGGCAGAAAGTGACCTATGACAGAGGAAAGAACAGAGTGACCTATGACAGAGGAAAGAACAGATGAAATATAGTTTCTATCCCACTTCTGACACTCAACTCTACTCAAGAATTCTGGAGGACCTGTACGCAGGCTGATTCTTTGGAATACCAAGTTTAGCCATAAGACTCTCCTCTTCCATGGCTTGGTGCTGGAGGATCTCTTGGAGATAAAGATGGAGGATTATTTCTGTCTGGAATTTACCAGCTGGCATCAGATGGTGCTTGTACAAAGAAGAAGGTATGGAAATAAATTCTAGATAAAAATTGATGATGGCCATATCTGTTGTTGTTCCATGGTGACTAGGTATGATGTCTTGACATGAAGTTGGATGCCAGTTCAATCTTGGAGGTATTGTTGGACTACTGTGTTCTCACTGCCCATCAAACAGCTTCCCAACTCTTGGGATAATTGCTGGGCTGGTGACAGACTCCCCCAGGTTTTGCTTCCTGAAGGATTTCAATCTCCATGTTTGGGAGTATGGTGTCTCAGGAATTCATAGCCATCTGACAACTGTGATATCCCCCCAGGCCAAACACTGGATCTAGTCTTTTACTTCAGAACATTCATTCGTTCGTTCGTTCGTTCGTTCATTCGTTCGTTCATTCGTTCGTTCATTGAATTTATATGACTGTCCATCTCAACCTTCTGATTCCAGGAAGCTTTTAATGCAGAAGAGAGCTGCATTAGGATGGACCTGAGGGTGGAGAATATTATCATCAGTCTACTGTTGAAGGTAGATCTCCATCTGGTCTCCTTGTGGTCACTGCTGATCTCCTATCAGGTGCAAAGTACCAGGACCACATGTTAAGTTATAGTTAAGATTTAATGCTTCTACCTATTCACAAGAATCTAGTCAGCTAAGATCAGCACTAAATTGGCACTAGATAAGAGCTAACAGAATTCAATGGCTGGGTGTGTTGGAACATAACTCCAGACTGATTCCTATCTTGACTCCACCCTCAAGGTCTCTCTCTTCTTCTCCTACATCTCCATAATGAAAATAAGCTGTTAAGATGGTCTGTCCTAGGTACCGTATAGATCTAACTGACTGGGGGCACCTAGATTTCCCAGTGATTGACAGCATTGGGGTGTTTGTATGCCTAGATGAGCTCTAGAATGCACAGACAGCAAAGATGCTTGGTAGACTACTCCAAGGTAGTTTCTCCCAGGGTATTAGTCCAGGGTGCTCATGGGCTCCATGAGGAGCAATGGAAAATAAAGTGCCCTAGGGGATTCAGTCGTTTCGGTGATGCTAGTGGAAGACAAGAAATGAGGATGACCTGAATGCAAGTATGAGCTCTTGTTTGAGCTTGCTTGTATCAGTAACCATGGTGAAGTGTTGCTATTTTCATGTACTGTGTAGTGCCAGCATTGTTTAGCATAACTCACTCTCTTTAGGGGCTGTGGGCCTCGAAAGTCCTCCCTCTAGCTATTGTGGACAGATTGCCAGACATTTTGCAGGCAAAATTGCTCACAGTAACTTTGAGTCAGATGGGCAAGTTCTCCTGAGATGGCAAATGTAACCCCCTCCAGATCCAGTGTTAAAAGCTGTGAGGGTTTGAATGGGGGAGGGGGGGAAAACAGATTCAAATATAACCCAAGCAAAGTAGAGTTACTGTTATGATTTCTGAATCCATGGATGCTCCGTTAATTGTTTTTCAAAGGATAGATACAAAATTTAGGAATTTTTGAATTTGTGGCTCCTGTAAAGACATTGACCAGGATGGCCTTTGGTCAAGTTTATCTGTTTTGTAGTTGAGACTTTTCCTGGTACTGAAAACAATGAGTCAAGTCTGTATCATCCCACACTCAAACTATTGAAATTCACTCTTCAAAGAGTCGCCTTTAAAGATAATTCAGAAGCTGCCCACCAACAGACTGATACCAACCAGTGTAACAGAATAAATACCATAGTTTGAGGGCGCCACATTGCTTGCCAGTCTGCTTGTGGGCTCAGTTCAAAGAGTTAATGACTAATTATATGGTTTGGACCTTTATCCAAACATACAGGATCACCTGTACCAGGGGGAGTCTATCCAATACAGTCTAATTGAAAGGAGAGCTAGAGGTATCCTCTATTTGAGAGACCAAGAAAGCAGGGCCCCCAGAATGGCCTTATCACAACACCATTGTTTTTGTGGTATTCTACCCTCCCCAATATCAGTCTTTCATGGGATCTTCAGGGAGACTGTGAGTTCTAGTCCTGCCGTAGGCACAAAGTGAACTAGATGACTTTGGACCAGTCACTCTCTTTCTCACTCCTGGGAAGAAAGCAATGGCAAACTTTTTCTGAAAACATTGAAAAATGCACAGACTTGATAATGTAGTTACCAGGAGCCAAGACTAATTTGTAGGTACACATACACAAAGTCACCTACAATCCAGTGAATAGGCGGCACATACATTTTTATAAGTAAGTATCTCACTATAAGCGGCTCGGTACCCTCCAAATTATAGTATATACAGTTCAACATTGGCTATGATGTCTACAAATTATGGAATTATGGAAATGTAGCTCTGAAAGCTCATCTAGTCCAGTATATCATGGGATCCATCTCACAGATGACCATTTAGCCTCTGTTTGAAAGATCTCCTAAGGAAAACCCCACCATATGGGAGCTTCTTCCAATCGCCAATAATTAGAACAGCCAGGATGTTCCTTTTGACAGCTGTTAGTTCTAGTCCTGCTCTCTCAGTCTATAAGGTATAAATCCACTTCCTCTTTTATGCATCAGCCTTTCAGATAGTTGAAGACTGCTGTCCCATCTTCCTTCAGTTGTCTCTTTTGCAAGCCAAACAGATTATTTAGCTGTTCCTTGGAGGGCTTGATTCTAAACCCTTCATCATATTGGCAGCACTCCGCTGAACTTAATTTGTCACTGTCTATTTTGAATTGTGATGCCCAGAAATGGGCATGATATGCCAAATGGAATGTGACCATGGCAGATAAATGGAAGTATTATTTCCCATTAACTGGACTCTGTGTTCCTGTGAAAGTACCCCAACACAGCCTTTTTACTGCTACATTACATTCCTGGCTCACATTTAGCTTCTGGTCAACAAGAACACCTAGATCTTATTCACTTGTACTATTGCCAAGCCAGATCTCCCCCAAGCTAAATTTTGCCCTAATTTTTCCTGTCCAGATGTAGTACTATACGTTTCTCTCGATTAAGTTCCATTCTATTTATTTCAGCTCACTCTTCAAGCCTGTCTAGTTCTTCTTTAATCTTCTTTCTGCTTTAGAGATAGTCCTTGCTTACCGCCTTGTTTAGTAACCATTAAAAGTTACTATGGTGTTAAAAAAAACAGCTTTGTGACCAATCCTTGCATTTTGATCATCATAGTTCCTATGGNGAATTAAATAGAGGATGAGGAAGTAAAATTACAAATAGCAGCCACACAATGGTTTCTTGAATGACTGAGGCGACTTGTTTAATGACAGAATGGGAAGTGACCTCATAAGTCTATTGCTCTCATATGATTGCCTGTTTAGTGACCGCAATTCTTAGCAATGGAATTGCCGGTGCCAATTACAGTTGCTAAGTGAGGAATACCTGTAAAGTAACAACTTCCCCTCCCAACAATGTGTTATCTGCAAGCTTGATATGTCCTTCCAAGTTCTTCAGTCATGTTATGGTAACTGTGCTGATCCCACGACCTAGACACAGTTATGTGGCATTTGACTCTTTCCAGGCTGAAATGGAGCTATTAATGAGCAGTGTTTGGATGTGGTCATTCACCCAATTGTGAGTTCATCTAAAAGTAGCATCATCCAGCCTGTATGTTACCATTTTATTACAGAGATTATCAAGAGAGACTGTATAGAAAGCTTTGCTGAATTCCAGGTACCATATATCTACACCAGGGGTCTTCAAACTTGGCCCTTTTATGACTTGTGGACTTCAACTCCCAGAATTCCACAGCCAGGCACGCTGGCTGAGGAATTCTGGGAGTTGAAGTCTACAAGTCATAAAAGGGCCAAGTTTGAAGACCCCTGATCTACACAGTGTTTCTCAACCTCTGCTATTTTAGGACATGTAAACTTCAATTCCCCAAATTCTCCAGCCAGGATGTACTCTGAAGAATTCTGGAAGTTGAAGTCCATACATCTTAAAGTTGCTGAGGATGAGAAACACTGGTTTACAGTATTCTGATCTACTAAACTAGTAACTCGATTAAAAAAAAGAGGTAAGTTTAGTTTGGCAGAATTGATTGGCTACAAACCATACCAAATCCTGTTAATTGTGGCATTCTTATTCAAGTGCTGACAAACATGCTGTTAAATAACCAGCTGAAGACTTTTGCCCATGACACACACCAAACTGACAGTTTTGTGGTTTCCTAAGTGCTCTGTTACAACAACAAGAACATTTGTTCTTTCTGGTCTTCTAGAAAGTTGAAGTATAATCCATTTAGAAGACAACAAACTGAGGAAGGCTGTTACACAGGTATTGTACAAGTAAAAAGTAGGATTAAATAGAATTAAAAGTCAATGTTGCAATAGCTTGCAAATTGAGAAACAGAAAATCAAATGATTTGTTATGAGTTTGAATAATTGTTGAAATCAACTTTAATGTAGGAGGGAAAGGACAGCAACTGCTTCATAAAATTTACATAAAAATGAAAGACATTTTGGGAACAGGTGATTTATTTTTTTTACAGAGGCACATGAAGATCTCATTTTTAAGTTACATTTTTTTACTAAATTAACCATAGTTGCCAGTTAAACATCTCCAAATTTTCTTAGCTAAGTACACAGACCCAATTGCCTATCATAATGCCTTAAAATATTAAACATAATGAAACAAATAATTCTGAATTTGCTGATGAGAATATGGGACAGATTTATAAATAAAGACAAGACACATAAAGTCCATCTTTCCATCCCTTAATTTAAGCCATCAATCATACAAAAATAGGATTATTTCAAAATGACCTGGATTTGTACATATCGAAGCACATGACTCAGAAATAGGTCGGAATCTGCTCTCCTTTTTGTAAGTCTTTGCCATTATTTTCTAACCGTTTTGGTGGCCAATTCTAAATATGCTCAAGATTTAAGTTTATCATTGTAAAAGCTGTGATATATTGAGTGTAAATTTCAAAGAGAGATTAGATTGGCAGAATTATAACGAAGCAACAGAAGTTGTTTGGAAGGTCTCCTTTAATGTTTTTCTTGCTTTGTAGAGGAAAACATAAAAAATACTGGGCTGTGTTCACATGTACGTGTAACCTACTTAATTAAACCTAATTGTGCATTCACACAATATACTAAGGTTTGCTGAATTTTTAATTTTAACAGAACTCAGTCTGTTCTGTTAGTTCATAATTCCTTTAGCTGTGCAAACCCCAAAATGGATTAACTTGGTTACCAGATTAAACACCTCTGAGAAGACAATCCCAGATTTGGTAGAATGGGCTGGGCAACCAATAGCCCTTGTGTCACATGTAGTCTTTGTCATAATTTCATAAAGCCCTTGTTTAGAAGTTCAAACTCTCTTTGCAAACAGTCAATTTGGACGCTAGTATAGATAATAAATTCCTCCACATTTCAGTATAAGAAGGAAGAGTCAGAAAATAGGGTATAAGACAAGAGATTGTGTGTGTGTGTGTGGGGGGGGGAGATGTGAAAAAGTGGAAGAATCAGTGGCATCATCATTTTTAATTCTGCCCCAACAATATTCCCTTTAGTCTCAATCAACTTGGTACCAATGCAGCCCAGATTATTCTGGTGAGAATGAGAACTTCAACACCAGTGCAGCTTGTGTAAAACCCAGAGAGGACATCTTGATAACCAGTAGAGAATGAAATTCCTTATCTCTCATTCCCCCTGCATTCTTCATAGTTCTAATGAGTCTGATTCTGAATAAGTGTATTTATAGATTTACAATGCATAGTGCAAAAGTGTGCTCTTTATCAAGTGATGGACTAAAATTGTTGCAGGAATTAAAATTCTGACAGGAACTAAAAGGGTTTGCTATACTGTAAATGTCTCTTGGACTTGGAAAAGATTCTTTTTCTTCCACATTTACCTCTCATCCCTGCCCAGAACTTTTGGGTGTCTATTGGCAGATCAATATGAAATCAGTGACAGATTCTTTGAAAAAATACAAATCAAGGCAGAAAGGCATCTATCTGCTGAAAGGACAGGCCCTCTGTCATGAAAATGGCCTTGGAAGTATTTTGTGCTTGAGATTCATAGCTAAAGGCAAACTTTTGAGAATGCATCCCAGTGATTAAATTTGACATTTTGCAATAGCATATTATATGTACTGGATATCCATGTGTGTTTATTTCAAAACATAAGAATGAGTGAATCTGGTTTAGTGAGCATCTCTACAATTAATTATGTCTATTAGTGCAGGGCTTTTCAACCAGTGGTACGGGTACCACCTGTGGTACATTTGGCACCTGGCAGGTGGCACGCGACCATCCTAGAAAAGTAGTAGTGGGGGAGGGGAATGAGAGCGCCGCCGGGCAGGCAGGCAGGTGTCTTGCTTGGCTGTGCTTTGGGGGGCACTTTTTTCAGGGCCATTGTAACTTTGAACAGTCACTAAGCGAACTGTTGTAACTTGAGGACTACCTGTACTTTATCACTTTTTTCCTTTTTTTCTTTTTGGTCATCAAGTTTTTGACACCTTGCTAGGCGACTGGTGGTACTCGGATATTGCCATATCCTAAAAGTGGTACAATGGGTGAAAAGGTTGAAAAGTCCTGTATTAGTGGAACTAGAAAAGCTCCATCTACATTCCATTAATTTTGATCCTGATTATGTGTATGAGTGAATCAAGGGGTTTTTTTTGTATATTGTAATGACAAGGCTCCTGCATGCTGATCAACAATTCCACAAAAGAAACTTAGGGCCCATGCACCATTTTCCTTCTGCAATTTCTTCTAAATATTTAGACTAGAAAAGATCAAGGTGAGGTTTACTGACAGGACAGCGAGTGAAATCCGTCACGAGAGCTTTGAGTTGCGATGAAGGGAGTTAGAGAAATCAAGAATAAATGGGGAAAAAAGACCACCCTTTTCCTCAACCTCCAGAACTCCAGAATATGTCATATTTGAAAATGGAAATTTTGCAGTTTTTCTTTTGCAGCAACAGGTATAGAAGTAAATTAGCTCAAAATTCCAAACATACCCAGTTCTATGAGAACACGGAATCCAGAACTATCTTCTAGGGGCAGAATTCTCACATGACAGAGTCATTACTAATGTAACATCAGAATTGCTTTTTTGAATATTATTTGGAAGGAACGTATGATGCTAACTTTTGTGAAGTCAAATCATGAATCATATGGCACAGTACTGTCAGTTCTGGCCAGCAGCAGCATTCATCATTTCACAGAAGAGGCCTTCCCAGTTCCATATTCCATACGGAGATGGATCTAGGAATTGGTCCAAAAGCATGCAAAAATCTATGCCCTCCCACTGAGCTTTAGCCCTTTTCCATGTACAAAAAGGAAGGAAGGAAGGAAGGCAGAAGACAAAGGGAAACTGTCATCTTAGCTCTCTTAATTTGGAACGTCTTTCTGTAAATGAGTAGATAATTCAGAATTGGGGGAAATATCTAAAGAAATCCAGAAGCCTTTCTAGTTTTTAGCAATCTCACTGGGCATTTTCTAACAGATACAGACATGCACAACTTAAGAATCATGCGGAAGCAAAGTGACCACAGAGCTACTGTACTGCTGTTGCATTTCAAAACAAGCCAAAGTTACGGCAACCCTGACCCAGCAATTAGAGAGGTGCAAAGTTTCTAATGTGTTGAATAACACACTGGGCTTGCAATCTGATTGCTCGACAGCTCATGCCAAAATTAGAGTTGGAATAGAAGTTTTAACCGAGCAGTTCCTAGCAGGGAACATTCAGCAAAATTGACACATACCACACACCAAAACATAAAACACAGTTGGAAGAGGCACATATCAAGTGTACAACATCAAAATGTCTTACATCGTGAAAAAAAATGCAGGCAGCAGGTTGTATGAAGAATTAGCTATTTGGTGGACCATTTCTTGGATTGGCGTTTGCTCTTTTAGTCCTTAGTGTTGTACTTGTGTCTTCTTTCTCTCCCACAGATCACAAACCCCGGTTGATGAGAACAGCATGGCGTGCAAGACAACACCACCAATTACAATAGTTACAGCAGCAGCTCTAGCTGGATGATTAGTCAGCGTGATTCGAGGAGTTTCAAGAGGTCGTGTCATCTTCATTCACATCGGGCAGTTCTGGGTCTTTAAGCCCTTCCCGGCTTCCTTGGTTTCTACACATCATCAAGAGGAAGAACATTTCATCACAAGATCAAGAAGCAATGTATAACAATCCCTGTTGTAAGTGATTTGCCTTCATACAAGAGGTTAACTGCAGATGCACGTACATTATTGCTGACTGAGGAATTGTGAGAATTGAAAACAACACATCATAAAAGTTGAGAAAGACTGTCTTATTGGTTCCACAAACGAAAGAAAATTACATTTGGACAAGCATTTATTGACAAGTGCCGTTCGATAGAAAAGAATGTTATTTGAAACCAAGAGAACTAGAATCGTTCTTTATTAATGTGCTCAACAGTGGCACATACACCTTGGATCCAGCCGGCTTAATGTTCAGTCCCAGACATCTCTGGGTATAGGAAAAAGAGTACTGCCAAAAAATCTGAGGAGTCAGTCACTACCTGCTGTATTTACATAACACATTTAATTCAGTTACCAAAATAATTTATTTTTTGGGACTCACACAATGTGCTGAACCATAAAGCTGTCAACTGATTTGGATTCACACAACACAGCAAGCCACGCACACAAACAAAATTAATAATGACTAATGCCAGCTACATTCAGCAACGTTGTGAAAATACAGCTGCTCAATTTTTATCTGACCGGATCAAGTGTGTTGTGAGAACACAGCCAGAATTAAAATAGTGAGCTTGATAGACTTAGTGGTATGTTAACACCTCAATGCCGTCAATGGTTTTAAAAGGAGAATGGAATATAACTATGGCAAGGGATCCATTAAGGTTTATCTTGGAAAAGCTATGGCATACAAGGGTTTTTATTTTCATCTTTCTGGGCTTCCGGGTTGTTGGACTAACTGGACCTTTCCTTCCTGCACAGCTCTTCACATATTGCTAGGAAACATACGAAGAAAGAACTGGTTCTTATTAAACACTCTCCCCACAGTGATAAACCCAGCCTTTGCACCAGATGGCTGACAAGCTCTGAAGGTGCTCTTGTGTAGTTAAAGAATGATGAAACGGTGTCTGACACAAGTAAATGCAGGGACTATCAGCTTTCCTACATGATGTATAGACTCGGGCAGGAAGAACAGAAAAGTGTTATCTAATTGTATATCAGCCAAGCAACCTGTGAGACAGAGTATTAACAGGCAACATTCCAGGATGGACTGCCCCCTCCATCACCTCTTCAGCTTGCTAGTTTTTGAGAGTTTAAAATAGGGTTTTAGGGCTAATTATAGCTTCCATGTGTTGTGAGACTAAGGAGTTTTCATTGTCTTCTGACTGCTGGTTGATGTTCATGGATGCACTCTGATAGTCTTGCCTATCTGTCCTATATAGGCTGTTACCGTCCTTACACTGTATGTTGTAGATAGAAATAGCACTTAGACTTACTGTATATACAGCCCCATAGTGCTTTACTCTCTGGGCGATTTACAATGTCAACACACATTGCCCCCAACAATCTGGGTCCTCATTTTACCGACCTCAGAAGGATGAAAGGCAGAGTCAACCTTGAGCCAGTCAGGATTGAAATCCAGGCTGTGGGCAGAGTTAGCAATACTGCATTCTAACTACTGCACCATCAGGGCTCCTAAACAGATCTTTCCTGTATTTTTCTTCTTGGGCTCCTGGGTTTTTAGGTTTGCTTAAGATTTGTTAATATGCAAAATTTATTATCATGCATATAATAATAGATACCAATCTCAGCAAAGCATTGGCAGCTTGTTGGGCAGCCCTAAGAAAAAATAGAGCCACAACTTATTTACCCTCGGCTACTACATTGCAAAGGCAAGACAAAGAAAAAGGTAGACACAGTGTAAATTAGAACATGATGTTGCAATTGTTCTGATTAACCCATCTGGATGACCTTCTTATATTTATCCCGTCCTACTATGTGTGCATGCTAGCCATACTACCTTTGAGAGATAGCCATGGAATAGAAACAATTTGGTTTACTGGGCCACACATCTTCCCCCTGTCACCACTCAGAATCAGCTTGCTGTAAATGATTTTTAAGACACTTTAAGCAGTTCACATGTATTGGGTGGTTGGTTGAGTCTTAGTAGGTTTGGTAGAGAATGCAGCTCACATGTAGACAGAAGGTTAGGGATACCACCACAATAGTTAGAAAATTTTTAGTGTTTCCAGGGCATCATTTTGAACAGATGGTTTGGTCTGCTTGCATAATCCAAGAGATATGTGGAAGAGAGTTGTCTTCTTATCTCAGGTAGAAAAGCCTATCACTGCCTTAAAAAAGCAGGTGCTGCTACTTTGCATAAAATATGCATATGTAAACAGATGTCACTTTGCAATAACTTTGCAAGTGATAAGTGTAGAGACGCAAGTAATCATGATTATTTCAGCTGAAATGAAAAACGTCTCAAATGAGCAGAGCTCAAAGGGACCTAGAGTGACCATGTCATACTAGAATTCAACATAACCTCAACAAACTAAGAAAGAAATTAGGAAGGATTCCATGGATGGAAATCCTAAAGGGAAAAACAACTTAAGATGCTTGGGAAACTATGAAAATGAGATTATTAAACCTCAATCAAACACAATACCACAGAGAAAGGGAAAAAAAAGACACCTCAGATAAAACCAGCAGGGTTGCATCAAGAGTTCTCTGACAAACTGAGAGACAAAAATGACAAGTATAAAAAAATGGAAAGAGGGGTTCATAAGTAGAACAAAATATCAGCAAACAGCTCAGATCTGCAAGAATAACAGAAAAAGTTTCTTTCAATCAGTAAGGAATAATAAGAAAGTCAAGGAAACGATAGGTCCACTAATGGGAGAAGATGGCAAGATGATGGTGGGCAGCAGGGAGAAAGCAGAACTGTTTAATTCCTTCTTTGCATATGTCTTCACGCAAAAAGAAAAAAAACAGTTCAACTTATCAAAAGCAGCACTGTGGGAGACAGAAAGAAAAACAGATCAAAATAGGCAAAAAAAGTTCTGCTTGTCACAATTCAAAAAAGATGCTGAAACCCTAGAAAGTGTGCAGAGAAGAAAGATGATAAGAGGTCTGGAGATTAAACCGTACGGTGAACGGTTAAGGAAACTAGGTATGTCTAGCCCAATGAAGAGAAGGATTAGGCGTGACATGATAACTGTCTTTCCATACTTGAGGGACAGTCAGGGAGAAGAGAGGGTTGACTTATTCTCTAAAACATCTGAGGACAGGACAAGAAGCAACGGGTGGACACTCATTAAAAGAGAGATCCTACCTGGAACTAAAGAGAAATTTCCTGACTGAGACCAACTAACAATGGGACAGCTTGCCTCCCAGAGTTGTAGGTGACCCATCGCTGGAGGTTTTCAAGAAAAAATTGGATACTCATTTGTCTAGGATGATATAAGGATTCCAGTCTTGGGCAGGAGGTTGGACTAGACTAGAAGACCTCCAAGGTTTCTTCCAGCCCCATGGTTCTATGAGCAAGGAGGGACCATGAGCTGTTCACTGTTGTTGTCTAGGTGGCAACTGTGGTTGACCCTATTCAAAGACCTCATTCTGCCTTCTTAGGCTTCTTTTAAAGCCAGTCTTGACAGCTTGTCCAAAAGAAGGTATTTTTAAACACCCATGACGTCCCCTTCATTGTGCGCTATTCTTGGTAGAATAAGCTCTATGGCACCATTGCTGTTCCCTCCTGTCTAGCAGTGTTTCTCAACCTTGACAATTTTAAGACATGTGGACTTCAACTCCCAGAGTGCTGTTTGGGGAATTCTGGGAGTTGAAGTCCACATATCTTAAAGATGTCAAGGTTGAGAAACACTGCTTCTAGACAATAGGAATAAAATTGCAAATCCCACTGATCAATGGCACCAAAGTGTTTTTTTTTTAAGAAAGAAGGAAAGAAAAGGGACGATGAAAAGAAAAATTACAACGGAGGACTCTTGTGAATGCCCATTAAAAGCCACATGGGAGAGCACATGCTCACTCGGCTCTAGAAGTAAGTAACATGGTATAACACATACAGCACCACAAATTCACTGGGGGGATGGGGGTGGGGGGAATAAAGGATTTCATTGCACAATGGGAGGAACACAGACATCAAGTTACCTTAAAGCTGGATGCAAATACACAGAGGGGCTTAACTGAAAACCGCGCCTGGAAGCAAAGAGCAAAATGAAAGAAAAGGGGACAAAACAATCAAATAATGAGACTGCATGCTAGAAATCTGGATGTCAAAATGCAGCAGAGCCAAACAAAACAAAACAACAAACTATTTTCATGGGAATGAGGGACAGAGTTTAAATAAATGTCTATGGATATTCTCAGTCATTCAGGTCATAGTTGTCCCAAAGGTGCTTTTTCAAAAGGCAGCTGGACTTTGTTTTTCCTTGAAGATGTTTAGCTTCTCATCCAAGAAACTTCTTCAGTTCTGACTGAATGGTGGAGAATTGTTTATAAATCCTTCCATTCCCCACCATTCAGTCAGAACTGAGAAAGCTTCTTGGATGAGAAACAAAATGTCTTCAAGGAAAAAAAACAAAGCCCAGTTGCCTTTTGAAGAAAGCAACTTTAGAATTTAGGTAGCACTTTGGAGTAATGGGAAGACAAAATAATAATTCCCTCAAAGAGGCAAAATTAATTCACGAAATTTGCTGTTTGCCACTGGCAGAGGTTGATTTATTTTATTCACTGGCTTGATTGACTTATATTCCCTCTTTCTTTCAGACACTCAAAGTACTGTATATTACTCCTATTTTTCCACAAAAATCACATTCTAAAGTAGGCTGGGTTGAAAGTGGAAGGCCCAAAGCTTTCATGGCTGAAGGTGGATTAGAAAATGGCTTTTCATGTTCTCAGACTAACACCTTAACCATACTTAGAATTCTGCAAGTTTTGGAGGTCTTATTCATTATGGTGGCTATAGTTGCATTTCTTATCAAGATGAGCCAGTATTATTTAAACCATGATCTACTGAAGCAGCAGTAATTAGGCTGGTTATTACAAAATATCAAGCCAATTAGGTAGGAAATATATAAAACTTCAGATGTTGCTAAACTACAATTCCCAGCACTTCTCATCATTGATAATGCTGGATGAGTCTGCTTGGAACTGTAGTTCAGCAACATTGGAGGGTTGCAAATTCCATTCATTGTTAATTTGGCATGGTTGGGAATCTAAAAGGGAAATCCTACTTACAATGGAGATTAGTCTTCATAAAATATGTGGATCCTAGATGTGCTAAAACCCTTTTGAATATATTCAAAAGGGTTCTAGCACGTCTAAGATCCACATATACCATAGAACCTGCTTGTGAAGAAACCGAATCACAGAGGAAATTGGCTAAGTACATCAATCAGAATAGAAAACTTATCTCCTCTTTGATTTCTTCGCCAAGGAATATGATTTTAAATTGCTTTTATATCTTGAAAACAAGGTATTGGTTTTCAGGGAAATTCTGATTTGTCACTTGTATCAAAGAATATAACCTCAGTTGTCTAAACGCTTAATGCAAAATTTAAAGCCTAAGAGGCACAGTCTTTTTATGTCAGTGATAATTCTGACAGGGGATTGTGTGAATTAAAATCCAATACATCTGGAAAGACTGCTTTAAGCAATTCTAAGGAGAGGAGAAAGGAATATTTTTTTCATGCTAATTAAACAAATTGTGAAAATTGGAAAGCTTTTCTAATTACTTCTTCTCTTCATTTCCTGTTAGAGGAACATGAACGCTATCATCCTTCTTCCAACTAGCAACAAATGTTAATTTTCACATATTTCAAAGCCTCTTCAACCCAAGCTGGAAGGGAGGGGGAGGAAGGAAAGTTCAACTGGGGATTTGAAAACAAAAAAACTTAGTTCATATTACTCACATTAATAGAATTCTACCTATTAAAGGGGAACACATAGCAAATTCAGCTGGGTCTGCTTTGAATGTTTGGGCAGAACAATAAAGCTCTAACTTTATTGCTACAGTATAATGGTTCCTCAAAGCTGTCATCCCTCTGCAGACCTTCTACTGTAGTCCCAAGAAAGTTTTCCTTTCTTCTTGAATACTTTGGAGGCCTTTAATCCTTTTCCAGAATGCCACAGATCCACTCATTTTAAAAATTCTGTCGTTACTGAATCCACAGATCTTATTTATATTGCTGCCCTCTTAGCATAAAACTTAGGATGATGCACCTTTAAAACAGATTTGGGAAGGTCTTCTTGGATGCTACTTATGCTTATAACTCCAAGAAAAATACTTGCCTGTTTTCTCTTCATTCTTCCTTGAGA
This sequence comes from Protobothrops mucrosquamatus, assembly GCF_001527695.2. Taxonomy (NCBI): domain Eukaryota; kingdom Metazoa; phylum Chordata; class Lepidosauria; order Squamata; family Viperidae; genus Protobothrops; species Protobothrops mucrosquamatus. The sequence goes on along the minus strand of NW_015389042.1, from coordinate 26,784 downwards.
CTTTTTCGCTTAGCTCTTAATACTACTTGGAAAGCCACATCTCACTTCCACGTTTTGCTCTTTTGATCAAACCAGAAGCCACAGGAACCTCTGGTTTAATCCCTTTTTAGACTACGTTTGCTGCCAGAATGAAATCTAATTAAATAAACTGGGCTACTTGTTTTTATCCTTTTATTATTCTTGGTTTTCTTTACTCACTTTTTTTCCTCACCACCAAAATTTAAATTATAAACACGGAGCAGCAGAAACAGGTCTTGGGCTATAATTTCAGACCTCGTGTGTCAATAGTGTTGTGTAAGCAACTGTATAATACAATAATGACAATTATTATTTGAAAAATCTCTTCCACTTTCAAACAAATCTTTCTTTTTAGACCAGGGATCTTCAAACTTGGCCCTTTTATGACTTGTGGACTTCAACTCCCAGAATTCCTCAGCCAGGCACGCTAGCTGAGGAATTCTGGGAGTTGAAGTCCACAAGTCATGAAAGGGCCAAGTTTGAAGACCCCTGTTTTAGACGGTTCCTGGATGTTTAGCTTCTCTAGCCAGGCTTCTTACCCTGGTCTGCAGACAAGTATTTCTCAAACTTGGCAAGACATGTGGATGTATGGACATGTTGGTTGAGGAATTCTGGAAATTGAAGTCCACATGCCTTAAAATGCCAAACACTGCTCTAGAGCAGTGCTTCCTCCACATAACAGTCATTTTAGTATACACAAAGATCTCTTTCATTTTAACCATTTTTTAAATAAATCCTGAATATAGGATGAAGCTTGTTTTGAGGATTTTGTTTTGTTTTTATCCTTGAACAAATGGCTAAATAATGGCTTGGCTGCAAAGATGGGTTTTATCATAGCTCTATTTCCAGCACGCATCCAAAAATATTTACCATAAATTAAATTATCAGGTTGCATCTTTACTTTTTTTTTTTTTTACTGAAAGGTGATCAACAAAATTAATTAAAAGTTGGTAGGCCACATGGACAGGATTTGTTCTGAATGGCAGCAAACTTCATTTCTAAAGAATGTTATATAATGTTATGGCTGTCTGCTTTTCTAGAAGTATTATTTTAAAGAGAAGATTGCTATTTTCCACTATATTAATATGCAGTTCTGATAGAATATTTCTAGTTTGGGGTTCAACTATGGGTTCTTGGTGCTCTCTGAACTTGGTTGTTTTCTTGCAGCTGTTTCATTACCAAACTAGAGTAACATCATCTGTGCTAGTTATGCAGTGGCTGATCATTTGGGATGGTTTCAGCACAAATTTAGCTTTATTTGCAAGTGCTAATAAATTGTGCTATGAACATGCAAGAAATTGACATGATTAACTTGAAAATGCAAGTATTAAGTATGGGTATAAAATCACATACATTAGTAAGTCTCCTGGAGCTGACATAGATCTTTCCTCTCGCCTCGTTTGGGTCTCATATGGGTTGGCAAATGACCGTTTCCTCAGCATGGCCTTCACTAAAATCTTGGGCGTATGGAGAAAGAGAAGAATCAGAAGTACAGAAGTGATGCAGTTGAAAAAATGATGTCATTCTCAATCATTTTAAATAGCTTTTGGGAGCCTAGATTTTTATTACTTCAAAGTTGCTTTGAAATTGCTTCAAATTACTCAAAATGAAACTTGTAACTGCTCCTTCGATTTCACATTAAAAACAAGGCTTGGTTTAAACCTAGTCTATCCAAAAACAATAGCTATCAGGGAGAACCAGCTACATTATAAAGGCAAACAAGGTAACTTTCAATGTCACCAACATTTCAGGTTTATCTCATTCAGCTGAAGCATGATTTGTTTGCTCTGTCTGAAGATATTTGCAGAAAGAGTGTTACTGCTTTGAGTGGTACATGGCTTGGTCATTTGTGGTGTGAATTAAAACCTCTGCTCAATAGATATAGGAAGGGTATTGATTTCTAATGGCTACTCAGAATCACAAAGAAAAATGTGTATCAATTCAAAGATTCTGAATACAGGTAGTCCTTGACTTACAACAGTTCGTTTAGTGATCAAAGTTACAACACTGAAAAAAGTGATTTATGACCATTTTTCACAGTTATGACTGTTGCAGCAACCCCATGGTCATGTGATCAAAATTCAGATGCTTGGCAATTGACTCACATTTATGACGGTTGCAGTATCCTGGGGTCATGTGATCACCTTTTGTGACCTTCTGACAAGCAAAGTCAATGGGAAAGCCAGATTCACTTAATAGCGGTGTGACTAACTTAACAACTATAGTGATTCATTAACAATTGTGGCAAGAAAGATCGTAAAATAGGACAAGGCTCACTTAACAACTGTTTTACATAGTAATGGAAATGTTGGGCTCATTTGTGATCGTAAGTTGAGGACAACCTGTAAAGACAGATAGGCCTGGCTTATTTGCAACATGATTATTCTACCCACTGCGATACTTGTTCACTTCCTTATCCCTGCTTAAATTCAAGCATTTTCATTTCAGATGAAGCCATCTGCCCAGCCTCCTCTTACAGTAAATGCTTCTGGTTCTACCTCTAGTTGCTTGTGCTACAGGAAAACAGACTTCAGATATCTTCTGCAGTGCCATAAGTATGACATATTCCAAATTAACTTTGAACAAAAAGAAAATAAAATAACCCACCGAGCTCTGTGCAGCACTCCATCAACTACAAAAACAAAGAGGGAGGAGAGCAACTTTTAATAGTGAGACCACTAGTACTTACCACAGCAGGTAAACTAGGAATTGTCTTGATTGAGTTCTTCACTTCCTCTTCAGTTACTTCTACTATGGTGCAATGGTCCTCCTCTAAAGGAAGAGGGTGCTTGCCATACTTGGTGACCCATGGATGCTCCTGCATAGAAACATAACCAGAGTGCATGATGCCTTATATCACAGCAGTCCCGGGAGTGTGAGTGGCAGGTGAATGTGTGCACAAGCCGTCCGCTCACACAAGTGGAGCTTTGCGTGTGAGAGGAGTGTGCTTGTGCACAAAGCTCCACTCGCACAAGTGGCAGGCATTTGCATGCGAAGCTCCACTTGTGTGAATGGAGCTTCACAGAGCAGAGCAAGTGCCCCCCCCGCCTGCATGAGTGGAGCTGTGTGTGTGTGTGTGTGTGTGTGTGTGTGCGTGCGTGCGTGCGTGCGTGCCTGCTTGCTTGCTTGAGTGGAGCTTCACATGGATGTGCTTGCCCATTTTAACCGTGGCCTAGTTTCGAACAGGCCGTGGCCTGCTAGTGGGCCAGGGCCCAGGAGTGGGGGACCCCTGCCTTATCAGCTCTCCGTCAGATTACTCTTTCTTTGTGTAGAATTAATGAAAGGAGCCAGCTTGTATTTGGATATGGCCCTAAGAAATAACAGCCACGGTTAAAAAGAACATAAAAACCTTCCAGGCAAGGCAACAAAAGTAAACAAGAAAGCAAGCCACCTTGCTTCTGAAGATGTCAGCCACAGTGGTCTGAAATTTCAGGAAATCTGATATCACTAAACCCTGAAGCCCAGTACTTCCCAATAGATACTGGCTGTGAAAGCCTACAGCAAAACAAAACAAAACTTCAGGAAGAGTTCTGAAATTGTCATGCTGTTTTATATTTGCATACTTTTGCATCAGGCTTGGAAAGAACCAGCCAGGGACATCTCTCTTGCAAACTTCCATTTGTTGCTTTGTGATCTCTCTGGGATCATAGTCCACTCTTTGAAAAAGCTGCTGTTAAACAACCCAAAATTATGACCTCCAAGGGCGGGGGGAGAGCAGAATCTACAAAAGACAGGCTTGTCAAAAGTCATACAATAAATTAATGGCTGAGCTTTATTATGTCTTGCTCATGTGAATCCATTTAACTGAATTTTATCAGAAAGGACAGGGTGGAAAAAGAAATAAGAGATGGCAATTCTTAGATATTTTTTTTTTAAAAAAGAAGCCATAAAATCATCTGTTAATGTAAGATGGCAATTGTCACTCTTCCTGTTCTAGCAAATGGCTTAGGTAGCAAAGCTTTCAAGTTTTAAGATTATGACATTATTAGTCTCTAACCAGCTAAACTATGAAAAAACATTATCAAGCAGAATCCAGATCCTTCTTTTTTTATTTGATGGGATGATTATTTCAAGTTAGCAGCTCAGTAACAATTACTTTTAGCAAGATGGTCTGAATTTCTAAAGACTTCATTTCCATGTACAAATTATCTTTTGTTAAAAGCTCAATCCATTTTGAAAGCTGATTTTAAGCAATCAGAGGAGAGCATGGTTACTAGGACTGAATTGTGCTGATCTGCAATACAGGCAGTCCTCAACTTACAATCATTCATTTAGTGACCGTTCGAAGTTACAATGGCATTGAAAATAGTGACTTATCCTTGACATATATCTTTGTCTAATCATTCCATGCTGTACATATAAGAATAAAGATTATATATTTATATGCAGCTATACATTTCTGATAATCTTCCTCTATTTATATCCCTTCTATCGACTTCCTTCTTCTTTCCCTCCATTTGTAAAATTTATTCCAAATTAGGTAGTATTCTGTTTCCTCCTGGTTTTTTAATTCTTTAGACATCTTATCCAATTCTGCGCAATACAAAATTTTTCTTATTAGCGCATCTCCGCTAGGCACTTCAGTTACTTTCCAATTTTGGGCAAACGAAATTCTTGCCACCGTTATCACATGTATAATTAAATATATATCATCTTTGTTTATATTTTTTTCTAATATTCCTAGTAGTAGCATCTCTGGTTTATATTGGATTTTTTTGACCCATCATTTCTGTTATCCATTTCTAAGCTCTAAGCCAGTAATGGCGAACCTTTTAGAGACCGAGTGCCCAAACTGCAACCCAAAAACCACTTATGCATCGTCGGGTGCCGGGTGGGTGTGGCCCATTGGGTGGGCGTGGCCCATTGGGTGGGTGTGGCCCATTGGGTGGGCATGGCTGCGGTGGTAACAGCAGACTGGGTGGGACTAAAAAGTTCAATCAATCAATTCCAACTTTGCAAGATCTTTTTTTTCCCGCGAGAAGTTGAAATTGACTGATTGATTGAACCTTTTTTTTTGTACACGGCGGCGGAGGCCTAAAGTGAAAAGGTTTTATAAAACCCAGCTGAAGGCCTAGGACTGGGGCGATGGAGCACGTGCCCACAGAGAGGGCTGTGAGTGCCGCCTCTGGCACCCGTGCCATAGATTCGCCACCATTGCCCTAAGCCAATAAACCTGTACTTCTTTACAAGCCCACCAAACGCGGAAAAAAGTACCCTTTTCCCTTTTGCACTTCCAGCAGAGTGGTGAGTAACCACTATACATTTTTGCGAGTCTAGCCATCTATAAAACATCTTATAAAGATTTTCCTTATAAGTTGTCGCCAACTACGTTCAATGTTTTTTAATTTCTTTTTTCCTTTTGTACTTAATAAATTTTTTAAAAAAAGAAAAAAAGAGAAAAAAGTGACTAAGGACCGTTTTTCAAACTTAGGACCGTTGCAGCATCCCCCACGTGATCAAAATTCAGATTTTTGATAACTGGTTCAAATTTATGACGGCTGCAGTGTCCCAGGGTTGTGTGATCACCTTTTGCAACCTTCTGACAAGCCAAGTCAAGGAGGAGGCCAGATTCAGTTCACAACCATGTTACTAAACAACTGCACAAATTCATTTAATAATTGTGGCAAGAAAGGTCATAAAATGGGGCAAAACTCACTCAACTCTTGCTTAGCCCCAGAAATTTAGGGCTCAATTGTTGTCATAAGTCGAGGATTACTTATATGTGGATGCTATGTGCCATTGCTTTTTGCAGCACAAAGACATGTAGAGTTACTATATAAACCCTTACATTTTAAAGTTTAATATGCTGTTCCCCAATATTCTCTAGATGTATTGAACTACAGCTCCTAAAATTCTCAGTGGCTGGAAATTTTGGAAGTTATTCTAGCCTAGGAAATTATAGGCTAGTCCAGGGGTCTTCAAACTTGGTCTTTTTATGACTTGTGGACTTCAACTCCCAGAATTCCTCAGCCAGGCATGTGCCTGGCTGAGGAATTCTGGGAGTTGAAGTCCACAAGTCATAAAAGGACCAAGTTTGAAGACCCCTGGGCTAGCACATCTTGACGACACCCGGTTGGGGAAAGCTAGTGTAGCAGCACATAACTGATAAAAATGCTAAATAAGATCTAACCCATCTATTCAATTACTGTGATATGGAACAGCTTAGAAAAAGCAACATTTTCAACAATCCACTGAAGTTCATAATTGCTTACTTTAATTTCAGGAACAGTTATCCTTAATTCAGGGTTCTTTTCCAGCATCTTTAGAATCAGATCCTTTAGTTCCTCAGTGGTCTTGATCCTTGTGGAAGCAAATATAAAATATTTGGTCAGGACAATGTTTCTTAATCTTGGCATCTTTAAAATATGTGGACTTCAACTCCCAGATATAAACTACAACTTACCAACCTTACTCCTTATCCAAGCACCGTTATTTAAATTTAAAAATCCTATAGTACATAAGGCTTTGCATGTAAACCCCTACCCGCCAAATCTAGCTATTTCAACTAGAGTGGAGCTGAGTGGTGAATGAATCGGCTTGCTTTCCAACAGGTGCAAAATTCTAACCACAGTTATGACCACAATTGAGACCAAAATTTATGTTGTTAAGAGGGACAGTTGTTAAGTGAATTTTGCCCCATTTTATGATCTTTCTTACCACAGCTATTAAGTGAATCATTGCAGTTAAGTTAGTATCATAGTTGTCAAGTGAAACTGGATTCCCCATTTGACTTGCTTGTCAGACGGTCACAAAAGATGGTCACATCACTCCTAGGACAGTGCAACCGTCATAAATGCATGCCAGTTGCCAAGCATCTGAATTTTGATCACGTGACCATGGGGATGCTGCAACAGTCGTAAGTGTCAAAAACGGTCGTAAGTCACTGGTTTCAGTGCTGTTGTAGTGACCCTTGAACAGTCACTAAATGAAATGTTGTAAGTTGAAGACAAAAGTGGGTTGAGGGTATCCTTACACAGGAAAGGACTCTCCCAAATTGCCCCCTCCCCAAAAGAGCGGCTAGGAATTATGAAAGTTGTAGTCCAACATATCTGGTCAGCAATACTAGGCTGGGGAAGGCTGCTTCAATTAACCAATAACACAACGTAGAAATCCAGGAACTGAGCCAGCCAGAGGACAGTAGCAAGGCAGAGATGTAAACAGCTGGTCAAGGATCTTCCAATAGCTCCATCTCTGCCAGTAAAGGCCAAACTGATGTCAAGAATGGAATCTTCTCCCACATTTTGCTGATTTACTAGACAGAATTTGTTACTATTTAGGGTTTTTTCCCCCCCTGGAACCTAGATCTCTTGTGTCTTTTCCCCTCCCAAAATTAGGTTCAGAAATTTTGCCAGTCTCATTATGTTCCTAGTAACTGCTTTTGTGATGTTGTAATTCTTTATGATTTTATCATAACCACTTTGAAAGCTGTTTATAGCCAAAAAAAAATCCCAGCCCATAAATTTAAGCATAAACATACACAAGTTCCCCTAGCACTGTTGTTTATCAGAGATAACTGGGCAGAAGGAAGGAGAGGGATAGTGATGGAAGAATGAAGAACATGACCCTATTTGGGGGTGGTGTTCCTATAAACCAGGAATCCAAAGCTACTGAATTCTGCCACTGATAGTTTCTATTTGAGCTGGCTGAGTTCAGATATCAATCATGGCTTGCACTGAGCTAAGTAAGCTTTTTGACTTTGGGGGTTGACGTTGTTGACTTGTAAGGCTGTTGATCTGTAAGGTTGGAGCCCCATTTAGAAACAGGGTGAGGACAGAACTTAACTGGATTCAATTGGACTTCTAATGACACATCTTAGATTTTAGCAATGCCAAGCGGGAGTTTTATTTTGGTTCCTTTGTTCTAAAATATCCCTCAATGATGATTTTTGTAATTCAATTAGGGTTATTGTGTGCTACCGGAACCATTAGAAAAGAAAACAGATTATGTATATTGATGGAACTGGCTGGCTATATTTGCACAAAACCACAGCCCGTTTGGTCTAGTGCAGTGATGGCGAACCTTTTAGAGACTGAGTGCCCAAACTGCAACTTATTTATCACTGGGTGCCAAGTGGGCGTGGGCCACTGGGTGGGTGTGGCTATGGTGGTCATGGCAGATTGGGTGGGTGTGGCCAAGGTGGGCATGATCACCTCGATATTGCTCATGGGGAGGGATGCCTGTGGGGGCCGGGCAGGGTTGGAGGAGATACAGGGGGTCTCTGGCAGGTGGGGCAGTGGGCAGGAGGCTCGTCCTGCGGGGTGAGATGAGGCAAGGCGAGGCAGGGTGGGGATGCCATTGTCACAGGGCAAGGTGTGGCAGGGGCAGGGGTGGCTGCTGCCTAACACCATCGACCTCTGCACACAGAGGCCAGTGAGTGCATGGGTGCTGGGATGCATCCGGCCCTGTGGGACCTCGGCGAGTTAGTGGGCGGCTAGTTGAAGAGGGACGGTTGCCATCTCCGGGGCATGGCATGTGTGCCCACAGAGAGGGTTCTGAGTGCCGCCTCTGGCACGCGTGCCATAGGCTCGCCACCACTGGTCTAGTGGTTAAGGCACCAGGTTAGAAAGCAGGAGACTATGGGTTCAAGTTCTCCTTTAGCTACAAGAGCCAGCTGGGTGACCTTGGACTAGTCATTCTCTTTTAGCCCAACCCTCCTCGCAGGATTATTGTTGTGGGGAAAATAGAAGGGAGTTATGTTGGATATATTGAAAATTATTTGTAAAAATAATAAAGATGGGATATAAATTAATAAATACTTAACCCAATCCATTAAGGACCTAGCTGCTGCATCCACATAGCATGCTAAGCTTTAATTTTGTTTGTTTGGCTATTTACTGATTCATTGATCATACCTTATTATGAGAATGTGGAAAATCCTATTTTTGTGGGGCTAACCTAGAACTTTATCTCTGTTCTACTCACTAGATAGGAAGAATATACAGTATTTCCACCAATTATCTTGGTCAATCTATAGGACATAAGTGATCTGGGAGAATTAATTTGAACTCTGCCTCATGATAGGCTTACCACCCACACCCCTTGATCCAGTCCAATCCTTGGTTCATTTACTGCCAAATCATTAAAATGTCTCTCCAAGGTTTCCTCTGATCTTCTCTAGGCAAACACATTCTCTGCCGCTGAGCTGAAGCATACACAGAGATTAGTGTGTAAGACAGGCTGATCTGATCATTAGTCTGAATGAAACAGTTGCATAGAATTTAGATGATATGAAAGAGCAGAAATGCTTAGCTTTATAACATATTTTGTTATATTCTGCAGCTAAGGGGGAGAAATGCTTATGAGATTGTATGCCTCAGGTACTCATAAGTACTCAGGTAGAAGATTCTCAAACAGGATAACTTTTTGGGCCAAATGTCAACTTTTTAAGAAACAGAATAACAGAATAACAGAGTTGGAAGGGACCTTGGAGGTCTTCTAGTCCAACCTCCTGCTCAAACAGGAGACTCTACACTATTCTGGACAAATGATTGTCCAATTTCTTCTTGAAAACCTCCAGTGATGGAACACCCACAACTTCTGAAGAAAAGCCATACCACCAATTAATTGTTCTCACTGTCAGGATATTTCTCCTTAATTGTAGGTTGGATTTCTCCTTGATAATCTTCCATTGTTTTCCTCTGTGGGAGATGAAAATATAGCCCCCTCCTCATATAACAAGATGAGGCTAGAACAAACCTGAAATAGGCCCCCACAGAAGTGATTTGAACTTTATGCTGTTTCACAATACGAACGTACTATTTGTAATCTGCTGAGCTTTGTGCAATATGAAATTGCAAAGTAGATAGTTCTATGTATATTTGGAACATGAGTATTGTAACTGTGGGAGAAATAGGGAACTGAAAAGTAGCTGATGGATGCAAGTTCCAATGTACACAGGTATATATGGAAAGCAGGTCAGCAGGAAGTCAGTAAAAGGTCAGAAGTCAGCAAAAGTCAGCTGACCGTCTGACGACAGTCTTAGAACGAGAAAGGGTATAAAAGGTTGGGACTGGACCTGATTGATTTGCCATTGGCCTATAGCTATCCTATTGGATTCTGCTATGTCATATGGTCCTCATTGCAATGGGTTATTGGGTTATTGATATACGTGATGATGTGTTATTATGCTTGCTATGTTCCAAATCATTAGCAAAATAAACCTCTGAATCCTAGAGTAAGAATTATTGTTATTGTGTTGCTGTCTCTTGTCTTTTTCATTGGGTTTTTCCATGACACCTCTCTCTCTCTCTCTCTCTCTCTCTCTCTCTCTCTCTCTCTCCCTCCCTCCCTCCCTCCCTCCCTCTCTCTCTGCTACAAAGGCATTGAAAAAGGTGACTTATGACCATTTTTCACCTTTACGAACGTTGCAGCATCTCCATGGTCATGTGATTAAAATTTAGATGCTTGGTGACTGACTCATATTTATGATTGTTCCAGTGTCATGGGAACATCTTTTGCAACTTTCTGATAAGTAAAGTCAATGTGAAAGCCAGATTCACTTAACTATGTTGCTGACTTAATAACTGTAGCGACTCACTTAACAAATGTTGCAAGGAAGGTTGTAAAATGGGGCAAAACTCACTTAACAAATGTCTCCTTAGCAACAGAAATTTTGAGCTCAATTGTACTCGTAAGTCAAGAAGTGCCTATATTAGAAATTTTACTGGTGCCTGTACAGATTAATATTAACAAAATCTTGAAATTCCCTTCCTTCTGTTATATTAAAAAGGGTCTAGGCAAAGCCACTTAAGGCTTCTTGCTCCCACCCACTGTCATGTTTTTCCAGACTGTATTCATATTTTGATAAAAAAAATATCTGCATATTTCCTCCAAGGTCATCTTTGTGTTTCTCTACAAAACCTGAGAAACTGTAAATAAGAATAAATTCCAACTGCTGCAATATTGCATCAGTTTTTTGAAGGGTCCTTGACTCTGAATTCCAAGTGAGAAAAGGTAAGTGACAAAGCAGTCATGATTTATTATTTAATTCTTTTTACTTCCTTACCCATACTTTTTTCCGGCCTCTTTGTAAACAGAGGCTATGTTTCATAACAGGGCTCTCCAATTTTGGTAACTTTAAGACTTGTAGACTTCAACTCCCAGAATTCTCCAGCTGGCTGGGGAATTCTGGGAGTTGAAGTCCACAAGTCTTAAAGTTGCCAAAGTTGTGAGACTCTGGGTTTACATACAGTGTTTCTCAACCTTGACAATTTTAAGGCATGTGGACTTCAACTCCCAGAATTCCACAGCCAGCATTGCTGGCTGTGGAATTCTGGGAGTTGAAGTCCACATGCCTTAAAATTGTCAAGGTTGAGAAACACTGGTTTACAAGATACTAAACAGGTTTATGGCTTATAATTATATCTTGATTCCCACAAAATGCTGAAACTGTAGTGGGTTTCCCCATGCTCAATTACTAATTACCCACTTCTTATCTCAGTAGAGTTTAGCTGATTGTACGGATTGAATAGAAAGTGATAGCGTTGTTACCATGGCAAAACTTTTTCAACTTCCAACTAGCACCAAGTTCATAAAAAGGCTGAGGTGAAACCAACCAACTCTGTGGCTTCTAATTTAAGGCTATCTTTCCCCCATCTTTTCTGTCTTTCTTACTGACCCTACCAAATTAATTGGCTTCATTCAAATACCGAATCCGTAGCCTATCCCTTTTGTCCTCCTAACACACTAATGAGCAGAAAAGCCTTTTAAGTAGGAAAGTTATTGCTTGACAACTAGATCACAGAGTGGTAGATATGTCACACAGTGAGAGTTAATGCTGCAGGAGATAGTGAAGAGAAGAAAAAGGTGGGGAAAAAAATCCAATCAGCTCATTAAATGTTAATCCCTTGCTATGGAGGCAGACGAGAAGTGGCACTCACAAGCTGACTAATAAACCTAAATATATGATCGTGGGGAGAAAGTGGGCAAAATGCCCCAAATTTGGCAAATGGCAAACTTGAGGCTGCAGGAGCCTACACATTATTTTACCCCTACATATGAGAACTCCTTAATTGCCAGTGTTTAGGTGCTCTTATATATGTAACTCAACCTACGCACAGTATGGACCCACTATGCAAAGTCCTAGCTCTCTGGAGAAGTCTACAATGCTGAGAAAAGTAGCAAAATGTTGAGAGGAATAAAATAAAGTTTCTTAGAAGAGGACATGGCTGGCCAGCTGACACAATGTAAAAGACTACTATACAGGTTCATCATTGTGCTGTTGTATTAAAAAGTTATATTAAAGAGAGTCTAGGCAGAGCCTATATGAAATAAACATTTGTGTCATGACAGGGGGTGCCCATGATATTAAGTTAGGAGGTTAGGCTAGCCCTGTTGTTGATGGGTTTGTGTGTATGTGTGTGTGACTGGAAGATGTCATTTACTCTGAGTGCCATGGATTATTGTTTTAATTGCTAGATTTTAATCTTTGTATGTCACCCAGAGTCACAGTTGTGAGATGAGTGGCCATATAAATTATTTACGCATACATAAATCATATGGCAGACGCCCCTGCCATAAAAGTTAAAATAAGAAGTAAATATTTTAAAACTAACTGAATAAATAAAATGGTCAACATCTTCACTCTTTTTTTATTGTCAGTGTGGCCCAACCTAACCCTCTAAACAGAAATGACCCTTCACTCCATTTGTTGAGAAAGGTATAGTTTTATTAGAATTCAAGTATATTGTAATATTGCATAGCCAGAACTGAGAATTATGCACCACAATCCCTAAATTCTATATCTCCGCCCTTAACTGTCCCTCACTGCCCACCCCACTATAACCAATCAAGTAATTATTTTCCATATCTCTGAGGTCTTAAAAGTTTCCTACTTCTGAATACATACATTCCTTGTTTGTTTGTTATTTATTTCATTTATATTGATGCCCATCTCTTTAAAGCAACTCTGGGCAGTGAACACAGTTAAAACACCAGAATAACAATAAATATCAGTACTGAACTACATACGTTAAAAACAAAACAGGAAAGCAAATCTTTCTTAAGGGGCTGCAACTAATACTGTATGTAATTATTCCTATTTTTAAGACTGGTCATACAGACAAAAAGTATTAATTCAGACAAAAGTGATAGAGGAGCCGAGGTTTACACTGTATTGGCAAAAAAATCAGGAGCTATGGCAAATACAGAAAGCATCCCCCTGGCTCTGAACTGACTTCCTGGTGACGCGACGAGAGGATGAACTTATCAGAATGAAGGCAATGCCTATTGCCCCACACTTGATTTTGCAGGAAAGCAGAAAGAGAAGGTGTTCTAGAAATCTAATTATTCCTTTTGGAAGGATTGTAGCACTTTCCCCACATTTCTGCATGGATGCCCTGAAATTTGCCAAACCACCCCCTGCTTCATAATACCAGTATGCACGAATCTAAGGATGGCTTTCCAGCCTACTGTATTATAATGATCACCCACACAGGCTCTTAAGAGTGCTAATAGGGGTTGTGGGGGAGGATGGCAGAGCACCCTTAGCTTTAAATGGCTTATAATATCAGTTAATAAGCTCAAAGTATAAAGGGATTTTTTATTTGGCATTCATGGCTTTTCATGGGAACATTCTTTCACTCACTATACTCTCCATCCCCACACCCTCCTTACCCACAGAGGTATGATATCATTTTTACATTTCAATTAGAAATAAAGGATTTAATTAATGGAAGTAGGTCAGAAATTCTTTGCTGCTGATCTATGGTGCCAAATGGAAAGAATCATAGCTTTTGGCATCTCATCCAAAACACGAATTTGTGGAGTGGAAACTTCCTACAAAAGCTTTTAGAAGTATGCAGTGCGCCATACATGACAATGTGCCCAAGTAGTCCTTGACTTACAATTAGGAGCAGAATTTCAGTTGCTAAGCAATATGGTCATTAAGCGAGTCATCACATGACTGGACCTGATTGTACAACCATTTTTACTGTGGTCATTAAGCGATTCACACGGTCGTTAAGGGAATCCAGCTTCCCAACTGACTTTGCTCCTTGGAAGATGGCTGGGAAGGTTGCAAATCCTGTGTACAGGACTGCAGGATGCTGCAGTTCTTGTAAATGCAAACCAGTTGCCAAGAGCCTGAATTGCAACCACGGGACTCTGGGGATGGTGAGACAGTTGTAACTTTGAGGATGGGCCATGTCATTTTTTCCAAGGCTATCATAACTTTGACCCACTGTTAAACAAATGGTCATATTTCAAGGGCTACCTGAATGATGTGAGTTTATCCATAGATAAGGAAAATGCAACTGGCATTCAACAAATACAATGAATACAATGAACATTCAACAATATTCTCCTAACTGTTCTGAAAGGAACCCCAATCCTCAACAATAGATTTGGGCAGGAAAATTAACTAAAATTGTGTATCTTCTCATTGTGCTAATGAATGTCTTTGTTCCACCAAAGAGCTTTCTATCAGCAGAGACACCACACGGGATAACACTCACTGTCTTCTTTGATAATTAAAAAGGTAATACATGTTCCTGGCTGTAATCTAAGGGTGTGTCAGCACAATGCATGAATCTCCTAGTAGAGTCTCCTGCTTGAGCAGAGAGTTGGACTAGAAGACTTCCTAGGTCCCTTCCAGCTCTATTCTGAATTTGAATTTGAACTATGAAATAAAAGAGATACTGCAGTTACTGATGAAAAAATGCATACAGAAGGACTATTGCAAAATAAGGATGAAAGAAATAAATTCTGCACAGAAAAATGGCAACTTCACATAATGTAATCAAAGAGCAGCATAAAGTTACTGTAAATTGAATTAAATTAATTAAAATGCACCACAATTTTGAAATAAGATTTAGGAAGTTGAGGAAGTGAGTGAAGAGGGCTAAACAAGGTCTCTTCAGCAGAATGAGTGGAATTAAAAATAAAAGTGATGAAATAATTTTGTGTGAAGCTGAAGTGACAGAATGCTGAAGGAGTGTCTTACAGAACTGCATGGGAATGACAGTGATACATCAAAGGAAGAACTGGAGCAAATACTGTATCATCCATTTTAGCACTCAAGAAAAAAGTGATGAAAAGAAAGTCATAACGCTGTGAAAAATGTTGAAAAGTGTGAAGCCTTCAACGGTAGGACAAAAAAATTTTTTAGATAGTGGACGTGGCAATACATGGAGACAGAAGAGAAGAGAAAGAATGGAAGAAAATCACAAAATACAAAGAGCTGCAAACAGAAGTAGAACAACTGTGGCAAAAGAAAGCAAAGATAGTACCAATAGTAACAGATGGCTTGGGTGCAATCCCAAAACATCTGGAGCACCACTTGAACACCCCGGGCATTGAAAAAATCACCAACAGTCAATAACAAAGGTAGATTTACTTGGAACAACTTACATTCTGTGATGATACCTTTTATATTAGGAAACAACAACATTTGCCTATCCCGGTTTCTTGGGAAAGTAGAGCGTAAGAAAAGGATGTGTGATATCCCCTTGGCTGTTAATGTACTTAAATATAACAATACGCCTCCTTATACATGTATACATGTAACAATACACCTCCTTATTCATGTATGTATAAGGAAGTATGTTAGTTGGAAATGTAAACGTGGGTATACTTTTGTATGCCGGTGATGCCATGTTTTTGGCTAACGAATCAAATTATTTGCAATGGATGTTAGATAGACTGTATGATGTCACAGGGAATACAGATCTGAAAATCAATGCATCTAAGACCAAGGTAGCTATGTTTGACAGGGAAAAGTGAATTAATGAATGCAGATTATACATAAATGTGCTTATTAGAGCAAGTAGATGCATTTCTGTACCTGGGTAGACTGTTTATTAAAAATGGAAAAATGGATGAAAAAACATTAAGGCATGCAATGCAGGTAGAAAGTAGTAGATAAAATGTGGTCTTTAATAAGGAAAACACATTTATTAAAAAAAGTGTTATATGGAAGTGAGAGTGTCAGGATCTAGTCATATTTCCTTTCTATCTCCTCCGATCTAAAATCAATCCTTTCCTGGGTCCTGCCATATTCCCAAGGGGGAGGTTTTTTTTATTACTTTCACTTCCTCTATTCACTACAAAGCAACCTTTTGTTTATTCGCCTCTGCTAACCATTACAATGTAACCATTTGCCTCTTATCCTATGCACCTCTGAACTTTCCTCCTTACGGGGCAGCTAGGAAAGGGGGGGGGGGGCTGAAAAGATCCAGCCTCCGGAATCTGGGTTATTTATCCGTCATCAAAATAAGGTGTGATGAGCTGTTGCATGATCGTGTACAACGGAGCCAGATTGATGTTATCTTTCCTGGATTTAACACCTAGAAATATGCCGGTCTGAATCGCCTGGAAGAACTGCGGGGTGGGGGGTGCTTAGGGACACTTTAAAACATTAATTTGTGAGGGAATCCCTCAGATCCTGTCTATCATGCCTGCTATCAATTTCTCTAAATAAAAGTTCCTGTTGGAAGAAACAGTTTCCAAGAGTTCTGCTTTCTTAAGATGTGGATTGAAGTGGTTCCTTACAGAGAGTTTTGAATATCATAAAGGAAATGGAACACAATTACCCTGGAGTGTTTAAAAGTGGAGCAAAATGAGAACAGGCAAGGTCAAGAGAGAGAATGGATACTACCGGTAAATGAATGTCAATAAATACAAAGGTGACTGACCTGTACCAAAGGCTGCAAGAATAACTGAGATGCTTTGGTGTGACAGAGAAATAATTAGGACCAAATCTCAAAACCAATATATAACAGAAGGGTCAAAAGGAAAGGAGAAATACATTTTTGACTGAAAATGATTTCATCTTCAAAAAGAGAGAGCTTTATGAAATATCCTTCCAGGCTGTCATTGGACAATATGGGAATAACTGGGAAAATACTCCTTAAATACCAGTATAACTAATTATACAGCATATCTAATACAATGTGGGAAATGAGGCTTCTATGATATGTAAACTGGCTGGAGAAAGCAGAGATAAGAAAACAAAGGAAAGAAGGTTATTAATGGGATAGGTGTAATTAAAGTAAATCTCTGTTAATGGAGCTACTAACCGAGGACTATTAGGGTGATGTCCTCTATCTATTGGGATTACAACTCCCTTGATCTTCAGCAGTCTATCTGTGGGATACCCCCTCAGCCCATTTTCCATGGGTTCAGTCCCTGCTTTCATCCATTGCTGTTCCAGATGTTACCCAAACTGAAAAGAGACTGGCATACTTGCTGTTTACTGGCATGATTATCACCTGTTTGGAATGGGCAAGACTAGATGTTCAAATGACTCCGGCTGAGGAACTCTGATTGCAGTAGTCAATTCTACAAGTCTACTTACTCTTCTGGAAACTCAACGGGCTTGTTTTTGATCTTGTTGTGAAGCGCCAGGATGAATTCGTCAATGAAGGGACACTGAAAAACAAACCATTTTCCCATTCTTTTTGGCCTATAGATAACCCTACACTGGCAGGAACAGTTATGGCTTAGGCCCTAAGCAGCTTTTTATAGGACTGATTGTTGTGATATTTGAACTCGTATATCAATATTCTTATGCACTCATAGTCATATTAAAGGGGGTGGTTAGCTATATTATTTTTATTTTTCACTTATACTGTAATGGAAGCAATCCGCTTTTCAGTTAAAACAGTTAATGATCTGTGAATTATATATTATGTTTCTCTCTCTCTCTCTCTCTCTCTCTCTCTCTCTCTCTCTCTCTCTCTCTCTCTCTCTCTCTCTCTCTCTCTCTCTCTGTGTGTGTGTGTGTGTGTGTGTGTAGGGTCTTACCCAAATCATTAGCTCTTCCAATTATATTTATTATATATATTTATGCATTATTGAACAATCCAATAATTGAGTCATTGTTTCAGAGATATTTCTTTACTTAAACAGAAATGCAAAATGGCCAAGGGTGGGCAAAAAAGCAGTGGGAACAGGAGCAACTTCTGATTTCCTGCCAGCTTTCCCATTGAATTTCTTTGGGAATCTTGCAGGGAGCATCGAAAATCTCCCTTCCCTTCCCTTCCCTTCCCCTCCCCCCCTTCCTGTACTACAACTAATTTCTAGCTGTATTGTAGAAAATAATCTACATTACAATATAATGTAGAACAAAACAATGCATGCATATTGGAAACAATTATCTAACATTCTAACTTATGGGAATGCATAACCCTTACAAGAAAGCTAGTTTCCAAATATCATCCTGGGAAGGCTAAGCAATGCTTAACAAGGTGCTTCAATCCAATATATTGATACAACTTTTAGTATGCCTCATTGGGTGAAAGGGGAAGTGGAGAGCCCTAGAACAGATGATTTAACTCTAACACCCCCCTACAAAAAAAAAAAGTCCCATTTACAGATTCCTTACCTTCCCATATACAAAACAAAAGAGAGTAATACCCATTGCCCAGACATCTAGAGCCTGAAAGAAAAAAAAACATTTAATTAATGTATTCACTTCTTTCCTACGTTTTAACATTTTTTACTTCTCATTATTTTTCATGGCCTGGTACTGTATGCTGGTTTGAGGATTTTTCCTCTCTTGGGTATATATTTTCTAAAGATCGTTTGTTTTTGTTAGTTTGTTTCTTTGTACTTTTGGAGTTTCCCTGAGACATGATGGTACCACCTTCTTACATGTGGATAATGCCATTTTTGGCTGGATAAATATTGGTCCTCACAAGCTGAACATCGGAAATAAAGCTACTGATTTGGAGGTCTGATACTGAACATAGAAGGTGGATATGTTTATACAGCTTCTGAAACATTCAAAACTTTCCCATCAAAATCAAGAAAAATGAGGTCTTATATAAATAATAGTGTAGAGTAGAGTGCCCAACCTTAGTGACTTTAAGATCTGTGGATTTCAACTCCTGGAACAGGGGTAGGCAACCTTGGCTCTTTTATGACTCGTGGACTTCAACTCCCAGAATTCCTGAGCCAGCCATGCTGGCTCAGGAATTCTGAGAGTTGATGTCCACGAGTCATAAAAGAGCCAAGGTTGCCTACCCCTATCCTAGAATTTCCCAGCCAGTCATAGTGGCTGGGGAATTTTTGGTGTTGTCCATAAGTCTTAAATTCACTGAGGTTGGACATCTCTGGTGTAGGGTGAACAGTAGAATGAAGAATATATTGTTATTAGGTTAGTAATATTTATTTCTGATGATTTTAATGTTTTTATGCTGCAAGCTGCCTACAGTCGCCTTGAAATGAGATGGATGACAAATAAATATAATTAATAATAATTATACTCCCTCCAATTGAATATGCATGTGAAAGCCATATAGAAAAACAAGGATTCTACCTTTCCGCTGAAGCTCTTTCCAGAATCTGAAATAGCTTCGGGGGCCATGAAGGCTGGGGTCCCAGCAGTGCTGGAGAGCTGGGCATCACTGCCTTCAAACTGATTGCTAACTCCAAAATCAGCAATTTTGACATGTTCATCGTCCCCCAAGAGCAAGTTTGATGGTTTGATGTCTCGGTGAATGATCTTCTGATAATGCACTGGAAAGGCAAAAAAAGAAAACATGATGTCCAATGGTGGCTGAAGGAGAAACTACTTCCATTCCATATTATCTTACAAGAATTCTAAATAGGATGGTTGCTTTCTAAAACTTTCTTTGCTGATTATCTCTCTTAATCTTGGATTTCCAAATTTTCTAGAAACAAAGATAGCCACATAGGCTCTACGAAAAGTCAAAACTGTGGTAGGACAATATCTCAGTTCAGATGCCATAATCTAGCAAATAGTTTTCTATACCTCCAGATCTTTCCAGTACTAAGACCCCTCAATTCAAGTGCAACGTCTAGTAACTACATGCACCATTCCTGATGTCTGCTTAGCAAAATGCAAACTCTTTTTAAAAAAGTAATTTCTCAATTTATCCCACAGTCCTGAGATTTCCTGATGGTTTCTCACCCTATGTAGCTTTTTTTGAAATCAACTAAGATTAGTTGGGCACTGCTTTCTAGTCTTCAATAGGCAAGATGGTATAGGGAAATACAGCCTGTTTTTCAGTTATAGTTTTATGGAAGAGGCTTCCAATAATTAAATTAGTATTAGATTCAGTATCAGACATTATGGCTGATAACTTGGTTTCTGGACAAATTATTTTGAAAATCAACAAAAATTTCTCAAAATTGTTTTCAGTCTGGCTGCGTTCTTCCCACGGTTGTTTCTGCTTATGATCATTCAAAAATAATATTTATATGGGTTTTTTTTGTAAAATGTATATTGCTTTTCTCAGATATCAATTTGCCAAAACAAGATATCCTTTGAGGCACTCTGTAGGAGGGAATATGTTAAAATTAATTATTTATATCTTTCCTTTCCCTTGGTAGAACATTACAAAAATGCCAAGATATTTTTAATAAGTTAGAAACAAAGTAATTTAAATCATCTTAAACTTTGCAAATATCAAAACCATTGACATTTAAAAACCTAACTGAGGAGATAAGCCCTAATTGTTCTTGTAAAAACAGACAGAGTGAAAGTCTGAGCGCAGATCCCAAGGGAGTAGACTTTATTTAAAATTAGAGATGTGCAAAACTCCCACTTCATCCAGAACATTACAAACCACTTTCAATTTAAAATATTAAATTCTGGAAGACCACCAAATCCTCTTCAGAACTATTAGAAGAAAAATGTTCCATTCTAGGAACCGTAACTTTTTGTCATTATAAAAATCTAAAAATGTTCTTTGCAAAGACCAATGGCATTGGAAGACAAAGGCTGAAAAAGACCAGTATAAAAAGTTGCCTTAATATGCCAGCACTAGGCCTTCCCCACTAGGGGAAGTGATTTAATTGGATTGCTGTCTCCATGACATCCATGAGAATTCACAATCTACAACAAAGACAGTAGGATATGTCGGTGGTCCAGATAAAGGTCCAGCGACAGGAAGAGGTTTCTGTGAATGGAAATGTTATTTATAAAGAACATGAAGCTTTGGTGGATTTTTGAAATGTCCATGACAGCATTCATTGATGACCCTTGAGGGCAACCACAGCTATATTTAAATCGAGTTCCCCTTTCAATTATAACAACAGTTCCAATCCTGTCTCTCGGGAATTTTCAGATTCTGGTCAATTAGAACAGTGTTTCCTAGTCTTAGCCATTTTAAGATGTGTGGACCTCACTGTCCAGAATAACCCAGCCAGCATTCTGGGAGTTGACGTCCAATCATCATCATCATCATCATCATCATCATCATCATCATCATCATCATCATGTTGGAAGGGAACTTGGAGGTCATCTAGTCCAACCTCCTGCTCAGGCACCCTATACCATTTCAGACAAATGGCTGTCTAGTCTCTTCTTAAAAACTTCCAGTGTTGGAGCATCCACCGCTTCTGGAGGGAGGTTGTTCCACTGGTTAATTGCTCTAACTGTCAGGAAGACAGTTGAAATGACTAAGGTTGGGAAACACTGCATTAGAGAATTTAATTTAATGGGCTAAGTGGAGGAAGGTTGTCTATTATTCTGGAATATCCATCAAATCTGAAAGTGCATCATTGCATTATGAATCTAAGAGATTGGACAACCATTTGTCTGAAATGGTTAGGGTTTCTTGTTTGAGCAGGGGTTGGATTAGAACACCTCCAAAGTCACTTCCAACTCTGTTATTTATCTATTTGTCTATTATTCTAGCACTTTTGATAGATTGTAAAACTATGCAGGTAGTCCTTAGCTTTCAACTATTCATTTAGCAACAGTTCAAAGTTACAACGATATTGGGAAAAAAATAAGCATTGTCACATATGTTGTAAAAATCAAACTAAATTTAACACTCTTTTCCAGATTCAGATTCAGCATACTTGTCTATTATGGGAGGTGGGGTTGTGGGCGGCAAAAATTCAGATTGAAATTTTATCCATTGCATTTAATTGAGTCCATAAAAGGAAGATTTTATTATACCATTTTCACATCATTTTCTGCAATTCTATTTCAAATATTAACGCCTTTTAGTTGAGCACTGAGGAGGTTGTTTTATTCTGTTTTCAATCACTCTTACAACAACTGTGAGAAATTAAATTACTGTTGTTCACTGCAATGTTTTATTTACTGAATCATTGCTACTCAGCCCACTGAATTATACCATCATTGGCATATTGACTGAAATTCTGATACAAGTTTAAAGAATAGGAGTTTTGCTTAGATTAAAGGCCCACCCTTTTCCACAATGGTTCAATACATTTCTGGAATTCAACCAAGAATGAAGAAAAGGCAAAATAATATTATCGTGCAAAAACGTAAAGCATCTCAAAAGGATTCTGCACCATAAATCAGAACAATTTCATATATGTCTAATCATCACCAAATTTGATACAACATTCTTTCAAGTGTGAATGTCCCAGATCTAGTGAAATATATCAATGAAGAGGCATTGAGAGAGGTGAGCCATTTAATTAATCTACTTCTCTTCAAATGGCTGTTCAAGTTCATTAATTGCTAATTACCTCTTTATTTTGGCAAATTTCATTTTGCAGAGGGTGGAAATTAAGACAGCATTTGCTTTAGAAGACCATAACTATGCAGCTTTGGGCACTACAGATGCAAAAGGATCTGAGATTCTTCCTCCTTGCAGCAAAAACTTCAGAATCTGTACATGACTTGCATCTCTAATACACCAGAAATATTGCTGCAGTAGCTGGACTGCAGTGACTAGGACTTTTTCAGGTAATTCCTTCTATCCAAACAGAATTCTACACTTGAAACAATTTTTTTTACATAATCAAAACAGCTATTCACTATTCGTGTCACCTTGAAAGAGTTGAACACCCTATTGAGGTCAGAACTGACCACAAAAAATTTACAGACTTGTCATAGATTCATACAATATCAGGCAAGATGGTTGTGATTCTTTCTCATTTTCACTTTTAGATCTCTTAGATTCCAAATTCACAAAATGATCAGGCAGATGTTTTATTGTGGAACCCAGAATTCTGTTTATCTATGATTCTATGCCTACTTCCATTCTGCACCCAGAAAACTGCCCACCATCTGGCTTACCTTGTGAGACTCATGGGGGTCAGAAATGAGACTGCTTCCCTATCAAATAAAATCCATAATCAACAGAAATAGGAACCAAGCATGTGGGCTGGGACAGATGACCCTCAGGATCCCCCTCCCCCAATCTCACTCTTTCTTTTCTTGGGAATGAAAACTGCATTGCAATGAGTATCTGGCTATCTAGCTGTGTGTTCCTTGAGGGAAGACATCTTCACACTCTGGTGTGAGAGCCAGCCAGCTGGAGTACTTAAAACTTCCCGTCTCCAATGTCAAAATGCACTGCTGTGCTTGATGTGAAGCTATGTTTCTTTCTGTTTGAGCAAAGATATGAAATTAGACTTGCTAAAAGGGGCAAAATAGAAGGCAAATGAACATCTACTGAAAGGTTACTGGGTGTTCTGTAGAAGATGGATGAGATTTTTAATTATTTAAGAATAGCTATAACACAAAATCTCCATTCTCCATCTCCCATGCACAGAGAAGTTGAAATAGAAACAAAAAATGTCTCCAAACTTGTATATCTTTGAACCTCTCTATTCCCCAGAGAAGAGCAATTCTATTATTTACTGCAGAAAAGGTTTATATTGGAGTTTATGCCATAACCAAGGCCCTGCTGGAGTTTTAAAAGACAAAAATGAAGAACAACAATTTTCTTCCCTGGTCACCTTTCTTTTCTAACCCCAAATTTCTCACTGAAATCAATAGGAAGAAATCATTCTATGCCCACTCCAGGAAGGGCATAAATACCAAAGTTTAAAAAAAAAGAATCAGACACAGCATACTCTTTACTCCCTGCAGGGCAAACACAAAACAATTTAATTGCTATAGAAAAATTGTTCAAGGGTAAATATTGTTACACAAATAAACTTATATAAAATATCCACATGAAATATAGTCCTCCAATTATTTAAATTTCTTGTAAGAGTCCATGGATGAGACTCTGCTTAAAGTTCTGTCCTCTTAGCAGAGTTGTTCTAGAACAGAGTGCAAAGGAGATGAAATATTGATTCAAAATAAAGCACACTGGGTTGGCCAGATGCATTTTGAGTGCTTCCTCAGTGATCTCAAGTCTTCTAATCCAAATGCTACCAGTAACACAATCATTGCTGTCAGCACTAGATCACTGGAAGTCAGAAGGCAAGGCACTGGACTCACAATTTCTCAAAGAAAACATAGGGTGTCCCACTGTCACCATGTCTTCCTTTCCCCTTTCCAATGTTTGGAGTGTTGATATCAAAGGGGAAAAAACCCCACCTGGGCTCAGAGGTTTCCAGGGGACTCTTGCATGTGTTTAAAACAAGTATAGGCTACTCTAGGGTGCAAAAATGCAACCAGACAACCTCATGTGACCAATCACAATCACCATGGCTTATGCAGCTCACTTCCCCCCCAAATAATGTTCATTTCATATATTATAACTTCTGAAACCCTGTCTCCAAGTGGATCTGGGCTCTGCCCACTTTGGAGATCAGCTTCTAATCATATCAAGTTTGTGAGCCTTGCACTGATGGAAATCTACATCCCTGGATTATTGGCACGACAGACAGACAGATATACAGACAGAGACAGACAAGACCAGGCAGATGGAGATGGCTTTTTGTGT
>NW_015389042.1:0-2120 GCF_001527695.2 Protobothrops mucrosquamatus | reverse complement strand
TTCATATATTATAACTTCTGAAACCCTGTCTCCAAGTGGATCTGGGCTCTGCCCACTTTGGAGATCAGCTTCTAATCATATCAAGTTTGTGAGCCTTGCACTGATGGAAATCTACATCCCTGGATTATTGGCACGACAGACAGACAGATATACAGACAGAGACAGACAAGACCAGGCAGATGGAGATGGCTTTTTGTGTTAACATGCTTTTGCCTAGTATCAAACTCCCTACCATTTGGGGAGGGGAGAAGAGAAAAATGTGTTACCAATAGAGGAGAATGTGTTTCAATTATATTAGCACATTGCACTGTCTGCTGAAGCTGCTTCTAACTGCATTAAATTGGATTAATGGAGAAATCTCCTGCAGTTCAAGGACAGAATGCAATCTCAAAGTGCTGCTGCTTCACTTCGCTGTCAGCTTCATGTCATAGAGCAGAGAAATGATTTAGCACCTATCAAAAGAAATCTGCAGAGGAAAGTAACTGAGGTGAGTTGGGGGACAGTATTTGAGAGAGGTTTTTTCCCCACAGAAAGACACCAAGGCCAATTTGTGCTAGATCCATAGAAATATAAAGAGAAGAGACCATGAATTGAGGATGCTATTCTGTGCGACATAATCAGACTATTGCTCCTATCTCAGTGATGGCGAACCTTTTAGAGACCGAGTGCCCAAACTGCAACCCAAAACCCACTTATGTATCGTCGGGTGCCGGGTGCGTGTGGCCCATTGGGTGGGTGTGGCTGTTGTGGTAACGGCAGACTGGGTGGGACTAAAAAGTTCAATCAATCAATTCCAACTTTGGAAGATCTTTTTTTTTGCCCACGAGAAGTTGAAATTGACTGATTGGTTGAACCTTTTTTTTTTTTGCACATGGCGGTGGAGGCCTAAAGCGAAAAGGTTTTATAAAACCCAGCTGAAGGTCTAGGACTGGGGTGACGGCACGTGTGCCCACAGAGAGGGCTCTGAGTGCCGCCTCTGGCACCCATGCCATAGGTTCGCCACCACTGTCCTATCTAGTTCAGTGTGCTCACCAGGCTTACCCTGATCTAGTGACCCTCACGTTGGGCTGGATTGCAACCTGCCTCATCACCAATAAGCACGGCCAAATTCAGTGCTGGCAAGGGACAATGAGAGTGACAGACCTCCTGAACATAGGTCCAGCAAGGAACAATCTTTATCAGTCCAATTTTGGAGACTGAACCTGAAACCTTTTTGCATGGAAAGCACATGTTCTTTCTTTAAACCGTGAACAACCAGCCTTACGGGACTTGGGAAGCATGCCTTTTTGATATTTGCCTCTTGGTTCTGAAACAATCTCCCTCAGATAGGTCAAGGTCAAAGTTACCTCTGACTCTAGGGCCGTGGTGGTGAACCTATGGCACACGCGCCACAGGTGGCACGCAGAGCCCTCTCTGTGGGCACACACACCGTTGCCCCAGTCCTAGGCCTTCAGCTGGATTTTATAAAACCTTTTCACTTTAGGCCTCCGCCGCCGTGTGCAAAAAAAAAAAAAAAAAGGTTCAATCAATCAATTTCAACTTTTTGCAGGAAAAAAAAGATCTCGCAAAGTTGGAATTGATTGATTGAACTTTTTAGTCCCACCCAGTCTGCCGTTACCACAACAGCCACGCCCACCCAATGGGCCATGCCCACCCAGCACCCGACGATACATAAATGGGTTTTGGGTTGCAGTTTGAGCACTCGGTCTCTAAAAGGTTTGCCATCACTGCTCTAGGGGGCAGTGCTGATCTCCATTTCTTAGCCAAGGGAGCCAGTGTTGTCCAAAACTGCTTCCGGAGTCATGTGCCCAGCAGGACTATTTGCAAAGGCACACAGAATGACATTACATTCCCACCAAAGTAGTACTTATTTGTGTAGTTATTTGTGTAGTTATTTGTGTAGTTATTTGTGTAGTTGTGTAGGCAGGACAAGAAGCAACGGGTGGAAACTAATCAAGGAGAGAAGCAATCTAGAACTAAGGAGAAACTTCCTGACAGTGAGAACAATTAACCAGTGGAACAACCTGCCTCCAGAAGCGGTGAATGCTCCAACACTGGAAGTTTTTAAGAAGAGACTGGACAGCCATTTGTCTGAAATGGTATAGGGTTTCCTGCCTGAG
>NW_015389041.1:103240-108628 GCF_001527695.2 Protobothrops mucrosquamatus | reverse complement strand
CCCCCCAAGTAAATCGTGAATGTCATTTTCAAGGTCACACATCACCTCAGGCTATTTGTGAGAACATCTCTAGCAGTTCTGTTTGGTTGACGCATTATACCCCAACGTGAAGTTGAGCTATTGTGCTGCTAAAAGTAATCGTCTCATTTTTGTCTATATCTTTCAGCCCTCTGTGTATAACAGCATGAACTCATTTTATATAAAGCATCTTCTAGAAGAACTGACAGTAGTGTGCCTTAAATTAAAGATGGCACGGCTCATCTTTAATCTTCCCCTCGTTACTTCTTCACATTGCAGTTGGGAGTTGTGGTACAGGACGTGGATAAAACGTGTGGTTGCATGCTTCCTCCCGGCCACGTGCACGTTGTTTCGATGTAATCTAAGGGCGATCCAAACTATCAGCAGATAAGAACGGAATTCATGGTTTCAGAAGTATGTCGAGGGGAATATTTGAAAAAGAAAATTATACTTGCAAATACTTTTAACAGATTGCTGATTGCAGTGAAGGAATAATTGCTTCATAAGAAATCAAAACCTCTTTAATTCACGCAAGCGTTGAAGAGAGTTTTCAAGTGCAGTTTGCTTTTATACAAAACTGGGGTTTATGTAAGCTTGAGTGCTGAAAGATCAGTCTAAAAGATAAAAAATTGTGTCTTGACTCAGAAGGGCAAACGGAAGCCAAGCTTATCAAGGAGAGAAGCAACCTGGAACTAAGGAGAAACTTCCTGACAGTTAGAACAATTAACCAGTGGAACAACTTGCCACAAGAAGTTGTGGGTGCTCCATCACTGGAGGTTTTTAAGAAGAGACTGGACAGTCACCTGTCTGAGATGGCATAGGTTCTCCTGCTTGAGCAGGGGCTGGACTAGAAGCCCTCCAAGGTCCCTTCCAGCTCCTACTCTACTCTACTCTACTCTACTCTACTCTACTCTACTCTACTCTACTCTACTCTACTCTCATTCCCATTCTATTCTATTCTATTCTATTCTATTCTATTCTATTCTATTCTATTCTATTCTACTCTACTCTACTCTACTCTACTCTACTCTACTCTACTCTACTCTACTCTACTCTACTCTACTCTGAGTCAGAGTGGTAATAAAATGGTCTGGCTGCCAGGTATGGATTTAATGGCCTTCTTTGTAATAAAATAATGCAGTAAAATATATTGACTTTTAGATTGTACTTTCTACCAGCAGCTCCAGTAACCAAAGCAGGACATCAGTGGAATAGTGTTAAGGAGGACTTTCACCTGAACAAAAATTGCATCAAAGTCCTTTCAGAGCATCAAGTCAGTCATACTGGCAGCTCCTTGGATTCTCTCAAATAACCCCAGAAGAAGGATGGTGATGAAGAACATCCTTCCCAGCTGCAAACTGAGGGGTCCTCAGCAATTCTTCTTCTGCTCTATGCTTAAAACTTCCAACTTTGATTCCAGCTCTACTCTCAAGACGTGCAACATACGTTGCGGCAACTTCTAAAAGTTTGCAGGACATCTTTACCACTGCACCTCAGTCAGCTGCTTTAGAGTCCTTTTGTGCAGAGCGTGGTTTTTGGAGACCGGTTGCACAGTTTCATTGTGGGCCAATTGTGGAGAAACAATGTGGACCATCAGGCTGCTAAAATCTGAAGGCAAAAGTCAGTGACAGGCAACTTAGAAATAAGCAACTTAGAAAGGAGAGAAGCAACCTAGAACTAAGGAGAAACTTCCTGACAGTTAGAACAATTAACCAGTGGAACAACCTGCCTCCAGAAGCGGTGAATGCTCCAACACTGGAAGTTTTTAAGAAGAGACTGGACAGCCATTTGTCTGAAATGCTATAGGGTTTCCTGCCTGGGCAGGGGGTTGGACTCGATGACCTCCAAGGTCCCTTCCAACTTTACTATTATTATTATTATTATTATTATTATTATTATTATTATTATTATTATTATTATTATTATTATTATTATTATTAAAACCCTCTGAGGGATCACAATTCAACCCAGAAGATGCTGCTAGGGTCCTTCTGAGGCCAATGGAATCCTTTTTTTATCCTGTTCTGAATCCACTTGGCTAGTCTGCAAATGACCAAAAGCTTCTATAATGACCCCATAACTTCTACGTGGGTCTATAATGAAAGCTTTAGCCATAGTTTATTGAACTGGGATTTAAAGGCTCTGCTCTGAGCAGAAAGAATGAAAAGATAATTACCATTTTTAACAGTCCTTTTTCTGATTGTTTTTTTTTTCCTGTAATAGGCCGATAAGCTAGGAGAGGAGTTATAATTCAGAGCAATTATACACGGTGGACTGTAAGTAAGAAAATATTCACTTGCCCAAGACATTGAATGAGGTTTTGTTTCCATGTGGCTTGAAATAAAGACTCCCTGGCTGTTAATCCAACCGCTTAGCCCCTTAGCTACTCAACTTTCAAATTATTCATTCGGTTCCTTTACTTAGCAGGAATTGAGTCTGCAATGAGAGTATAAATCAGCTACTAATCACAGAGGTGATTTATTGGTTCTAGATTAGCGAGTTCCAGGAGTTCCTGGAGGGGCTTAATAAATTGCTTTTTTTCTCTCTCTCTCTTTTTGCTGGAGATTATCCACTCCTTAAATAATATCTGTGTTGCACCGGTTTCCATAGCAAGTACATCTGAAATCGTTAGAAATAGAATAAATTGTAATTAACTCCCACATGCCTTTGAGGATCAAATTTTGAGAGTCTTATTTGGGTCTCTCTTCTTTGCTCTCCTTTTATTACTACTGCAAAAGAAACCCATTATCATTATGCCGTGATTCCTCCTAATATTAGTTTACGGTTTCTCATTCGCTTGAAGGTGCAGCTTTCTGTTGTGTCCTTCGCACAGGAAAGTTTTTTTCTCAAGAACGTATTATTTACGCTTACTGCAGAATGCACAGTGTCATGAATCCATTCCTACAATGCCACACGGGAACCTACTATTTGCATATGTTTCGGCTAGTAACTCTTTTTGATTTAACGGTGGCAATGCAAGCAAGCCAGCCGATTCCTTTTGCTAAGTTGATAGTCAGTCAACAAGAATCCTTCTTTAAACCGTCTCTCTTATCCTGTCTTCGTGTGACGCCTCCCTCCTTTTCCTCGTTAATAAAACAACACCAACGGTATATCTCTGATACGTGAGGGCTCTCCTCAATAATTTAAAGATACTCAAAATTTGATAAACCCAACAAACCTCTAGGCAAATGATTTGAAAAAAAGGATGGGAGCGCTATTGCTGAAATGCGGTGAACATAGCTACCTACTCCTGTCTCCAACGATCAAACATTCTGGAGGACGTCAGAACCCTTTTCCCCTCTCCCCCCTCTGTATATTTTCCCGAAAACCCAGATGGTTTGAGTCTGGCAGGGTTGCTGAAGAGAGTTCACACAGATATCCAGGCTTATATTGATCTTGGCTGGGGATTAAAACTTCAAACGAAACTTTCTGGAATCTAGCAGAATATTGATTAACTTTCCACGCTTCAACCGCTGCGATAGCTTTTTTTAGCAGCTGGGTTAGGAAGATTTACTGGATTTGAACTTTAGCTACTTTAGGATGGAGGGCAGAGAAAGTGGGACCAAGGGTTGGGCAGGGATCAGAGCCCTGGTGGCACGACGGTTTTGAGTGGTCCAGGTTTGCAGAGATGGGTCGACTGACCCAGGCAGATGTTTCGTCCAACGGTATGGTGGGGCTGACACCAAACTTTCTAAATAACTTTCTGGATGCTTCTGCTTGGGGGGTCAAAGTTGATTTTCTAAAAATCAGAAGAGAAAGAGGGGCAGGCGTGTTTTGTCTGATATTCTTGCCTGATCACCTGGTGGTGCAGTGGTTAGAATGCAGCATGGCAGGCTGACTCTGCCCACTGCCAGCAGTTCGATCCTGACCAGCTCAAGGTTGACTCAGCCTTCTATCCATCCTTCCGAGGTTGGTAAAATGAGGACCCAGATTGTTGAAAGGGCAACAGGCTGACTCTGTAAACCGCTTAGACAGGGCTGTGAAGCAATGTGAAGCAGTATATAAGTCTAAGGGCTATTGCTATTAGGAAATATATTGGAGTTAAATATAGGCTGGTTATACCTAATCCCTCCAAGATTCTTGAAAGTTGTGTTTTGGCTGCAACTGGAACAAGAAAAGTACTTTGTGTTTTGTTTTGTAACAGATTGTTACAAAAATTGGCTAGTATTCAAATCTTTGGTTAATATGGTATAAATCATCGGGTCCTCTGGATTCTGTAGTAGGAGTTTCACTGGTCAGGCACAACACAACACTAAAAGTGTAACATGAAAACTATATTTGGTTGCCATTGGTCTAGCAGCTGTTCTGTGGTCTTCTTGTTTATCTCACACCCCCCCAACATCTGTCTCTCCAGCCGAAGGTCAGACCCCGAGGTTGCTTGACTTGATGTCATATTTTTCCAGTCTTCTTCTGAATATTTCATCAGGCACGTGGGATTGCTTTGCGGGCTTCACTGCAGCTGACGGCGGTATAATTTTCCTTAGGCTGCAGTGTGAAAATGAATACAGGAGTGAATTCAAGGGCGTAGGAGTGAAAAAAGAGAACGATGTTCACATTCTTAGCCAGTTGTAATACATGAACTAGCAGAGAGAAATTTGGTATTTCAGAACTTGCCTTCCTTCCTTCCTTCCTTCCTTTCCGCCCTCCCTCCCTCCCTCCCTCCCTATTTTCCTTCCTACCTTCCTTCCCTCCCTCCCTATCTTCCTTCCTTCCTTCCTTCCTTCCTTCCTTCCTTCCTTCCTTCCTTCCTTCCTTCCTTCCTTCCTTCCTTCCTTCCTTCCTTCCTTCCTTCCTTGTGCAATAAATCACTTCAGGTATACTTCTTCAATAATGCCTGCATGTTGCTTAGACATCTAACTCTTTTTGCAAGATGTTTGATATCACAATGAGATTATATGAAACCCCATATCCCCCTCCCTCAATGTTAGCCAGCAATATCTTAAATACTCTCCAGATGATAGATAGATAGATAGATAGATAGATACAGATAGATAGATAGATAGATAGATAGATAGATAGATAGATAGATAATGGATGAATGGATAGATAGATAGATAGATAGATAGATAGATACAGATAGATAGATAGATAGATAGATATTTATTTTTATTTATTTATTTTACAAAATTTATATGCCGCCCTTCTCCCCATGGGACTCAGGGCGGCTCACAGCATGTTAAAAAAATATACAGAATTACCCCTTCTAAAAACCAATTAAAATCCAAATATTAGTGGCTGTGACTATTTAAAATCATTAAAAATTATCCCTATTTAAAATTCACCCTAGGTCAGGCCCGCTTGTTGAAAAAGCCATGTCTTGAGGGCGCGGCGGAAGGTTAGGAGATCCGGAATCGTCCGGATCTCGGGGGG
>NW_015389041.1:59374-102366 GCF_001527695.2 Protobothrops mucrosquamatus | reverse complement strand
GAAGCTTTGGGCAGGAGACAGCTACATCCTTGTGAGAAAAAGTGATGTGAAAATCTGGAACACAGTTTCTCTTTTTTTTAAAAAATGTTATTGATAAGAGAAACCCTTTTCCAGATACAACCAAAAACATTTTCAACTCTTAAATGCAGAATATAGAACAAAAAATGCAAAATAGCTTAGCTACTGGTGTCATTATCATCGGTATCAGTATTTAGTATTACTTTTTTTGTACACTTTTTATAGTACAGTAGTATACATGAGGACAAAACTGGGTTTGTTACTGCTTATGCAGAGGCCACAAATATCTATTTACTCTTTCAAAGCATTTGACACTCTCAAAGCAGTTTATGAATCATCCAGCCAAACAAAGTCTCTTCATTACATTTCCTTCCATAAGCATGTTAACTTTTCTTTTTATGGTGGTGCCTTCCTATTTGCCTTTTTTACTGGACTTTTGGGTAGCAACAGAATATGCAGCGTATACACATGAAGTCATTTTACACAAAATATGAAAAGGTCTGTCTGTTGATTTGACACTTAAAAAAAAAACCTTAATTTTTTTTAACTTAAAAAAGCTAAACAAACAAACAATGTTTGGGGTGGTTTTTTTTGCAACATCTGCAGGCATAAAATAGCCAACATGTTTGATGGTTCTTTCTAGACCAGCTTTCTCTAGCTTCCCGCTTCCAGTTAGGTTACAACTGGCTAAAAAAGAATATAGTACAGATGAAGGGCACTGGATGGTGAGACGTGATCCAGACTTTTGTCCATAAATGATGGAACTAATGGAGTTGAGACTCGAAGGTCCACTTCTTTATGGTGAGAGATGTAAATGTATGTAAAGAAATGTAATAGCAGAAACTATAGCTCTTGCTGGGCGCTGAAGCTAAGCAGGGCCAGGTCAGGTTAATTTTTAGACAAAAGACCCGTAGACAATACCAGGGCTGGGAAGATGAAACAATATCTGAAATATGGAGCATCAACTTCATGTAAATAAAACTAGAAATATATGTTTATGCCTTTGCCAAGAGAACCACATGGGCAGGTCCATGAAATCTTCCGATAAGCTCAGTCTGATGTCTTCGGGATAGAAGCCAAGACAGCCGTCACATTGCGAAACTGAATGTTCTCCTGTTTTTTACGTGTGTGTGGCATGATGGAAATCTCTCTGGAATTTCACATTCATTCTTGTCCTTGACCTCCAAATTGGGATTCGGTTTCTGATGAAATGGGATGAGTACGATCCAGGAAGAGTTGAGCACTTTTTAACTTCCGTTCTTTTCAATGGGAGATGGCTGGGTGCTTAGGAATATCCAATTCATTAGAGATCGCCAACTGTAGAGATTTGTATAAACCACATATAACCATCTGAAATGGTATAGGGTTTCCTGCCTGAGCAGGGAGTGAATGAGTGAGTGAGAGAAAGAGAGAGAGAGACAGAGACAGAGAGACAGAGAAAGACAGATAGGATAGTGATGATAGATGATATAGATAGATAGATAGATAGATAGATAGATAGATAGATAGATAGATAGATAGATAGATAGATAGATAGATAGATAGATAGATAGATAGACAGACAGATAGACAGATAGACAGACAGACAGACAGACAGACAGACAGACAGGATAGTGATGATAGATGATAGATAGATAGATAGATAGATAGATAGATAGATAGATAGATAGATAGATAGATAGATAGATAGATAGATAGATAGACAGACAGACAGACAGACAGACAGACAGACAGACAGACAGACAGACAGGCAGGCAGGCAGGCAGGCAGGCAGGCAGGCAGGCAGGCAGGCAGGCAGACAGACAGACAGACAGACAGGATAGTGATGATAGATGATAGAAGACAGACAGACAGACAGACAGACAGACAGACAGACAGACAGACAGACAGACAGACAGACTAGTGATAGATGATATAGATAGATAGATAGATAGATAGATAGATAGATAGATAGATAGATAGAATAGTGATGATAGATGATAGATAGATAGATAGATAGATAGATAGATAGATAGATAGATAGATAGATAGATAGATAGATAGATAGATAGATAGATAGATAGATAGATAGATAGATACAGAGACAGAGATATACACACACACATATACATGCACCTAGGAGGTCTTTTAGTCATATATATATATATGACCTTGGAGGTCTTCTAGTCCCACACCCTGCTCAGGCAGGAAACCCTTTGCCATTTCAGATGGCTGTCCAGTCTCTTCTTAAAAATGTCCAGTGATGGAGCACCCACAACTTCTGGAGGTAAGTTGTACCACTGATTAATTGTTCTCACTATCAGGAAATTTCTTCTTAATTCCAGGTTGCTTTTCCCTTTGATTAGTTTCCATCTGTTGCTTCTTGTCCTGCTTTCAGGTACTTTGGAGAACAGCTTGACTCCCTCTTCTTTGGGGCAGCCCCTGAGATACTGGAAGGCTGCTATCCTGTCCCCCCTCGTCCTTCTCTTCATTAAACTAGACATCCCCAATTCCAGCAGCCGTTCCTTATATGTTTTAGCCTCCAGTCCCTTAACCATCTCTGCTGCTCTTCTCTGCACTCTTTCTAGCTCTGTTCTCTGCCCTCCACTCTCTTTGTGGCGTCATAATGCTTTACAAACCTATATCTTGTGTTCACCGACCATTCTCGGCTTCATATTCTGCGTCATTACAGGTCCCTCCCTGTCGGTTCCCTTTTTGTTTACAGCCCTTGATTTTAAAAGTAATTAACTTTTCCCAATCCTCTCGATGCATCAATTGTTCTCTTGTGCTAGATGAGGTCTTGTTCTCCAGGGGATCATATCATTCTGAGATACATCATTCAGGGACATTTATATCCCACCCCCCTTTTTTTTGTAAATAGTGAATGAGGGCATTAAAAGAGCTAATTTGATTCACATCAATTCAACTGCTGTTTATATATATATATTTTTCTCCCTCTGAAAAAAATTGTTGCCAGTTTTAGCCCATGGTCATTTTGTGTGAATCCACTTGTTAAGATCGAAATGCAAACCCAGAAGGAGAGGCATTTACTGGGGTCAACATGAATTGTACAGTTTCACTTCTTTTTTACATTGTGTAAGTCAAAAATTGTTCCTTTACAACGCAATGCATGCTGACGTAGATCTGAGTTCAGCGAAGGAGGGATGTTAAATGGTTTTAGGCCAGGCACTGGTGAGCTCATAATATTTCACTCAAGAATTGGTAGGGGGGATAACCTAAAATAAAAATTCCATAAAAAGCTATTTAAACCTTTGCAGGAAAGACAGAATAAAAATCTAACCGCATTTTTAAAGTCTAGCTTCAAGTTAAAGCTGACGTCTGACGATTTCAGATAATTTTGTGTAGGCACCATAAGATCTTCTGAGATGCCATATGAACAAAGGTCCATTCCTGCATACTAAAGAATCAAACTTCTGGCAATGGAGGGGCATCCCAGAATTCTGCACGTGCTGGCTGGGGAATTCTGGGAGTTGAAGTCCACCCGTCTTAAATTGCCAGTGTTGAAAAACACTGTCCCAGATTGTGTTGCGTTGGAAATAGGAAGAGCTTGTCACGCCCAGCTCATGGGGAGCTTTTCTCTCAACCCAACCTGCCCAACAGGGATCCAGTTTGTAAAGACCTTCCTAATTACACCCTACTTACTCTCCAAAGCAGTTGGGATCCCTTTTGCTGCCGGATCTGTGCTCCAAAAATCTGGGGAACCACCAGAATGTGGGCAAAGCTCTGTTTTTTTTTCTGCCAACTGAGGTCGAGCCATGTTTTGCCACCCTGAATCTGGTAGCCTTATACACACACACACACACACACACACACACACACACAGAGAGAGAGAGAGAGAGAGAGAGAGAGAATTGATTCTTATCTATCATCTACTTACCTGCCTTCCTACCTACCTACCTGTCCGTCCGTCCATCCATCCATCCATCCATCCATCCATCCATCCATCCATCTATCTATCTAATCCATCCATCCATCCATCCATCCATCCATCCATCCATCCATCCATCTATCTAATCCATCCATCCGTCTATCCATCCATCCGTCCATCCATCTATCCGTCTATCTATCTATCCATCTATCCATCCATCTATCTATCTATCTATTACAGGCATCTCTATCTCTCAACCTTTTGTTAAATCTGAACTGCCTTTACAGCAAAGCTAAGTCTCCCCCCCCCCCGCAAAACACAAAGTCTGCGCCTTTACTTATTCGATAAGTTGACAAGGACAAACACACACACACACACACGCACACCACGTGCTGACTTTGATGCAGTCTAAACTTTTCACGGCTTTGGCCCCTCCCATTCTACAACCGGGTGATCAAAGCCGGCTTAAGATCAGTACACACACACACACACACACACACAAATCTCCATTTCCCCAAAGTGAGATTTTTTTTTTTTGCCTCTCTTCGTCCCTCGACCTGGGCGCGTCTTTCGGGCGTGGCGGCGTTCCCACGGCTCCTACTAGCAGTTTGGTGACTTTCCGGCTGCCCGGGTCCTCCCTCCTCCTCCTCCTCCTCCTCCTTCTCTCGGAGGGCTGCTGGGCGCCTGCTTCCCTTGGCCACCCTCCTGCGTGCGGATCCTTGGAGGAAGGCGACTTTCTCCGGGCAGAGCTGGCTTTGCAGACCCGGTGAACGGAGGGGAAGCCCGAGGGGCTGGAAAGGAGGCAGCCGGAGTACCAGTCCCGACGTGCTCTGGGCAAGGGTGGGGAGGAAACGACACGCGTCCGTGACAGCCAAGCTGCGTGTTTGCAGAGTAACCGGAGCGCAGCCTCGCCCTCCTTTCCCCAGCTCCTCTCAGACCTTCGGGGGGCTCTGCTGGGGGGTCCCCTGCCGCCCACCCTCCCCTCTCCCGGGTCCCGGCTTTGGAGGAGCCCCAGCGGAGCCCACCTGCACGTCTGAACCTGCCTTCTAGCCAGCCCGGCGTGGGCGCTGCCTTAAGAGATGAGCGGATGCCGCAAAAGGTGCAAACGGGAAATCTTCAAATTCGCCCAGTATCTTTTCCGGGCCCTCACCGGGACTCTCCAGACAGGTGAGATCTCTCTGGGCTTCTTGTAGTAGGAAAAAGTGGGAAAGGACTTTCCCCCTAGTATCCAACGTTCATCCTTTCCCAGGTCATTCTCAATGGATTGAGCTGGAGGTGGGGGAAATCGCCTCCTTGTCAACATGTTTTTGGGGATGCCGGGCTGCAAATGGTACCCAAGCAGGAAAAAAAACAAAACCATGTGGAATTAAGTTAGAGAATCTGTATATATATATATATATATAAAAGACGCATGTGCAGAGTGCTACTGGATAGGTTTTCATCTGGGTTTGGAACCGAGTGCATTTGAATATGTTTCTTTTCTTAGTTATAATGTCTAAACTGGTTTGTGTTATCTTAGTATTAGCAGAGTTCATCTGGCAGGGTAAACTTAATATTAACACTGGGTTTTATTGTGGCGTTAAAAAAGTTTGTCAGGAATTGTTTGGGGGAGAAGAAGTGAATTTAGTAGTAGAATTTGCAGCCTGTGAATTTTTTCTTTCTTTCTAATTTCTCTCCCAAAAGCAGAATCCTTGAAACTGGACGCTTGAAAGAAGTTGGTGTGTGTGTGTGTGTGTGCACGTGCACACACAAAATATTGATTAATCTCTAGTGTAAGGTGGGTGAGAAGAACAGTGCGTTGGTAGATGTATCTTACTTTAAAAAGAAAAGCTGGGATTTAGAATAGAAGCAGGCTGTCATTCTAAATAAAGGATGCATTTTTCCCCAACGGTGATAAGCATATGTCAGGATACCACATGTCTTGGGTGACAACTCCATGTAATAATCCTGTGTTACGTTAACATATCAATTGCTTTTTTCCCCCCAAGACAATGTTTTTCTTTCCCTTGTTAAAAATGTCAATTTATGATGAGCTTGTAGGAACTGGCAATTGTAGTTGCTATACGGATGAGATAATGGAAGATAGATATAGCTGGACTGGGCTGTAAAGAAGTTTGTGCGTAGATATTACACAAAAACAGGAAATAGGATACTGTAATTAAAAGCCTGAGTGTGGACAGACACAAATGGGCCGGTCTCAGCATTAACTCTTGGTTACTTACTAAGGTTTTTATGCCCTGATGTGTACTACGCTGTTTGTCTCAAGTTTTGATAGGGGAATCTATAACTCCCAGATCCCAAATGAGTGATTGTGTTGCTTTATTTATTGATATTTACTTGAACTTACCATAACTCACTCTTTTCTATTTTTGCTTCTGTTTCTTTTCTGCACCTTCCATTTTTTCTTTTTATTCTTGGTGTTAGTTTTTATCATTGTAATTGCAATTGTTAATAAAATTGCTGTTTTAAAAAAGGGAATCTTGAACTCTCCCTACTGGTGAGTCAGTTGTGACTCTTGCTGGAAAAAATATCTTCCACACTCAGGTCAACAGCTTCTCCCAAGAGCCCCCATGGGCTTCCCAGTTCTGCTAAGTTTTTTGCAGCTTCGGAGTCAACCCTGTAGTTTTGCCAAAGTGCCACTCTAAGTTGGCTTTACCTCCTTGGCTGCTGTCTCTGATTGTTCTTCCCTTGACATTCGTGCTTCCCACACCTTCCTTTTCCCGTGCTACTTGTATGAGCCAGTGGGGACAATCCATCCAGAGTTAATGCCTTCCTTTGAATGGAAAAGAATTAGTCACAAACGAAATCCTCTCGTTAGGAGAATTCTCTTCCATTTTAAACCAATACATTAAGCTGGAGCTTAATTCTCCCACCAAAAGTCAGCAGGGATTTAAAATAATTTGCTTTTGAATGTTGAGACTTGTTTTTAAAAGAGTTGATGGCAATTTTGTTTTTGTTTTTTAACCAATGAGCCTGGAACATCCATTCTTTTCCTCTTATGGTGTTCCTTCTGACTTCTCAATTTCAATTTGTTGAACTTTATAAACCCCAGTCCCACTCAGCTCACGCTAGGCAGGGTGTAAACGTGCTACATCTCCCTAGCAGTGAACTGCCTGCCAATCAATATTCAGACTGTCTCAAAATGCCAGAGTGGTGCAGCAGCTGGAATATAAAATATACCCCTCTCTGTTCATCCGTGAAGTAAACTGGATGACCAGTTTCAGATCAGCATTCTGCCACCGTGGGGTATCAAGACTACACTTCTTGTAATCCCAGCAAGGTTTCAGATCCAGTTTCCAGAAAGTGCTGTGGAATATAGAGGAATGTGGAAGACAGCAACCCAGGTCTACTGCACCTGAAAGGAGAGGCATCTTTTCCTAAGTTGATGCTTAGCTCAAATCCTTAGATTGTCCGTTCTCTACGGTAGTAGAGATGACTGAAGTTACGGGGTTAATTCAAACAACTGCTTAGCCCTGGTTGCATTCATTCCAGTGATGGCTGAGACTTTAAATCCAGGGTGGTCAACACGACCCCTTTAAGACCTGTGGACTTCAACTCCTCAACCTGCTGACTCAGGAATTCTGGGAGTTGAAGTCCACAGGTCTTAAAGGGGCCAAGCCCTGCTTTAAATTATGTTGTGTCCCCCTCCCCAGTGGCTCTGCCATGCACCACTATTTGTCTAATCTTGGTACGCCAAACTCCAAGGTCCATGATTGATGGTTGTGTACGAAGTCACCAGTCACCATGCTGCAGATTCAGTTGTTGTAATTGCTGCTGCTGATGATGACTGCTCTAAATGATTGAGTGATTGATCTTCCAGTGCATCCCCAGCATTTTTCAGGAGACCACTTGTCAATCATCATCCCCTGGTTCACGAAAAGAAAAAAATGGGTACAAAAATTGCGTGTCTGGTTGTCTTTCAAGAAGAACAAATATAGAGGTTCTTCTACCTATGAGAAGAGGTCAGGGGGGACCAGATAGGCTGAGAGACCCCATAGGAAACCACCAATAGTTACAATCTCCTAATTTGGAGGCAGGTATCTCAAAGATTGAAGCCAAGATATTTTCTGCTGCATTAAGCTTTCAGGAGACAGGAAGGCCTGGAGGAACATTGTCCATGGGGGTCGCGATGGGTCGGACACGACTTTGCAACTAACAACAACAAGCTTTCAGGAGGAAAGGATAAAAATGTAATTAATGATGGATGCAGACAGCAAAAATCACCCTTTGACACCAATTTTATAAAAGCTTCATATCTTCAGCTCAGTACATTAACGATCAGACTCTGTAACACTCAACATTCTGCCCCTTAAGTTTGACCTGAGCCGTGCGTCTGTTTACAAAGATCACAACTTTGCTGGGTGCAAATCCCCCCTTGTGAAATTGGAGAGACATGTAGGCTCACACCATATGTGCAAAATTTGGAGACACCACACGGTGCCTCCTTGGACCATTAATTGTCCCACATTCCAGCTCTCTGGTTCCAGGAGATTCAGTAGCATGATAATAAAGTGGGGGATGCCCTAGTAGTTCATGCTTTTGCAAAATGCAGAGCCTTTCCCCGTTTTCTGATCTTTTAATCAAGATGCAACCTTGGTTGTCATTGAATGAAGACGGGCAGAGCTGTGCTTGGCTTCAGCCTGACCTTCCTTTATATCCGTCCCCTTGCCTCCACCCTCTCCCTGGAAGAAGCAATCTTCTCAGTGGTATCTTCTGGCTCGTCCAGTTTTGCAAAATGACAGAGCCAAAATGACAGCTCTGGAGAAAACTTCAGGAAAAGGACAGGCCACATTCTGAGTTTGCCTTGCAAAACACTGGGTGCTATCTAACAAAATGAAATTCAATGGTGAAAAAAGTAAGGTTCTACATTTAGGCAAGAAAAACCAAATGTACAGGTATAGTATAGGGGGTACATTGCTCAATAGTAGTAACTGTGAGAGGGACCTCGGAGTCCTAGTGGACAATCACCTAAATATGAGCCAGCAGTGTGCTGCAGCTGCCAAAAAAGCCAACACAGTGCTGGGCTGCATTAACAGAGGGAGAGAATCAAGATCACGTGAAGTGTTAATACCACTTTACAAGGCCTTGGTAAGGCCACACTTGGAATACTGCATCCAGTTTTGGTCACCAGGATGTAAAAAAGATGGTGAGACTTTGGAAAGAGTGCAGAGAAGAGCAACAAAGATGATTAGGGGTCTGGAGGCTAAAACATATAAGGAACAGTTGCTGGAATTGGGTATGTCTAGTTTAACGAAGAGAAGGACGAGGGGGGACAGGATAGCAGTGTTCCAATATCTCAGGGGCTGCCCCAAAGAAGAGGGAGTCAAGCTATTTTCCAAAGCACCCGAAGGCAGGACAAGAAGCATCGGATGGAAACTAATCAAGGAGAGAAGCAACTTAGAACTAAGGAGAAACTTCCTGAATGTTAGAACAATTAACCAGTGGAACCACCTGCCTCCAGAAGTGGTGAGTGCTCCAACA
This sequence comes from Protobothrops mucrosquamatus, assembly GCF_001527695.2. NCBI lineage: Eukaryota > Metazoa > Chordata > Lepidosauria > Squamata > Viperidae > Protobothrops > Protobothrops mucrosquamatus. The sequence goes on along the minus strand of NW_015389041.1, from coordinate 92,999 downwards.
CTGGAAGTTTTTAAGAAGAGACTGGACAGCCGTTTGTCTGAAATGGTGTAGGGTTCCTGCCTGGGCAGGGGGTTGGACTCGATGACCTCCAAGGTCCCTTCCAACTTTATTATTATTATTATTATTATTATTATTATTATTATTATTATTATTATTATTATTATTATTATTATTATTATTATTATTATTATTATTATTATTATTATTAACAAAAAGGAAGAAGGGCAGGAGGTAGCCATCATCTGTTTCGAGTGATCGAGGTTTGCAGAGATGGGTTGACTGACCCAGGTACAAAGAAGGGGAGGGAGAAGGACCGTGGAGTCCTTGGTGCTCTCCGAGCTTGCTTGTTTTCTTGCAGACGTTTCCTTACCCAAACTAGGTAACGTCATCAGTACCCTACTTTGGGTAATGAAACATTTGCAAGCTCAGAGAGCACCAAAGAGCCCTCATTTCAACTCTGAACTACAAATATTCTCCTTTATTAACCCCAAAGTTTGTTCCCACTCTTGCATCCTTCAAATGGGAGGAAAGAGAAGGGAATAGATAAGGGGCTGAACCTACTCAGTTTGGAAGTTTATTGCAGACAAATTAAGGCGAGGGGCAATGCCTATTCAACAGGGTGTCCATCGTCTCTTTCCAAATAGCCTTTGAGGCACCTGAGGATGCCAATCCAAAGGGCAGAGAGAGTTAGTTATTCTCCTTTGCTATTTAATTTCTGCGCCTGCTCTAAAAGGAGTGGGAAGGACAGAGGTAAAATCAGATCACAGCATCACTTATTAGTAGAGCCAATTTTTATGCGCTGTTCCCAAAATAAATTCTGGCAGATTAAAATTAGTTCTCGTCAAAATGCTGCTTTGGTTTCCCAAAACAAATGGTGAGGAGAGCATAAGAACCACGAGAAATGTGTGCTTAATCCCTGTGTTAGCTCCCTCTTTAAACACACACGTACACAAACAAAAATGCCGCGTTATACACTACATATATTTGCCTGTGTGTGCGTGTATATTTATCCCATTTATCCTATTTATTCTATTATAAATAAATATCCTATTTATAATAAAAGTGAAAGGGTTGTTTTTTTAAAGTATTGACTTATTCACTTACTGAATATTGTAAGCAAAATGTGTACTATCCTTTTTTTAAAAAAGCTAGCATTGTAGTATCAGGGCTTGGCCTCTAGGGGAGCCCTTTTCCACAGTTGTCCTGTGGAAAAGGGCTCCCCTAGAGGCCAAGCCCTGATACTACAATGCTAGTTTGAAATACAGGCAGTCCTTGACTTACGACAGTTCATTTAGTGACTGTTCAAAGTTACAGCGGCAACGAAAAAAGTGACTCGTGACAGGTTTTCACACTTATAACCGTTGCGGCGTCCCCACAGTCACATAATCAAAATCCAGACGCTTGGCAACTGACTTGTATTTATGACAGGTTGCGATGTCCCGAGGGTCGCCATCCAGCATCCGCGGCAGCTGCGATGGCAAACCGCAAGTCAGCTTTATTTTTCTTTAATCCTCCACATCATCCAGCAGAATTTTTAATTTGTAAAATGAATAAAAGCTTCATTAGTCCCATATTACTTCCCTGTGTGAGTTTTCTCCTCCTCCTGGTAATAAATCTTCCGTTGGAGAAGGATCGTGCTCCAAATAATTTTTCATTTGAGTGCGTGAAGAATAAATGTCTTTCTGGGTCACGCTGTGTAGCTTCCAACGATTCTGTCCTTTTTAGGTGAAAATGGTATTTTGCACAATGTTACAAAGGACATCCGCTTAAGGGCCTGTCAGACATTTAAACATCGTTTTTCTTTGTATAGCTACATCCCCAATTTAGGGGGAAAAAACTATTGGTAACAGTCGGCTATTGATCAGGGGCAAATAGATAAAACTTGTTTGAATTCTCAGATGATAAAAAAGAGGTAATAGATAGAAAGTCTGCAGAGCTGTTAGGTAACCCAATTATTTCTTTAGCATGTTAAGTGACTTGGAGGGGGGTCTCCATATCTACTCTAATTGGCCTAGTTGCCTCACTTCTGCTTCATTCTTAGAATAATGACATCCAGGTCACCCCCCACATCAAAGATCCTATAGAGCCATGGTCTTCAAACCTGGCAACTTTTAAGACTTGTGGACTTCAACTCCCAGAATTCCTCAGCCAGTACAGAAGATGGCACCAGAGAGCACCAAGAAACCCACAGGTGTCCTCCTTCTTGGCACGTCCTGTAATGTCCTTCTAAGTCCCAAAAGCTTGCAAAAGTTATTCTTCAAGAGTCTAGGCCCAGGGTAGTATTCCTCAACCATACTCACTCCAAGAGTCTAGAGCGGTGTTCCTCAACCATACTCACTTCAAGAGACTAGGGCAGTGTTCCTCAACCATATCACTTCAAGAGACTAGAGCAGTGTTCCTCAACCATACTCACTTCAAGAGTCTACGGCAGTGTTGCTCAACCATACTCACTCCAGGAGTCTAGAGCGGTGTTCCTCAACCATACTCACTTCAAGAGACTAGAGTGGTGTTCCTAAACCATACTCACCCCAAGAGTCTAGAGTGGTGTTCCTCAACCATACTCACTTCAAGAGTCTTGAGCGGTGTTCCTCAACCATACTCACTTCAAGAGTCTAGGGCAGTGTTGCTCAACCATATTCATTTCAAGAGACTAGAGCAGCCTTCCTCAACCATACTCACTCCAAGAGTCTAGAGCGGTGTTCCTCAACCATACTCACTTTAAGACGCATGGCTGGGGAATTCTGAGAGTTGAAATCCATCTGTCTTAAAGTTGTCAAGGTTGAGAAACACTGGCCTAGAGACATCAACAGTGGTGAGACCCCAGAGCCCGTTCTACAGTTTCAGGGAATAAGAGGGTCTTCTCGACAAGCGTGGGCCATTTTATCATCTTTCTCTGTCTCCTAGACCTGATCTTCCTCCGGGAGTCTCTTATTGCTTTATCTCTTCAATTTCTGATAACTTCCTTCATAACCTGACTTTACTGCTAGGTCTTTTACCATTATTCCCACCCTCCCCAGGATGGCAACCAGCCTGGCTGTTTAGCGCAAGCACTTGTTGAAACTTTCAGTCTGGAGAGCTAATATGGCATCCTCTCTATAGGTCAGGAGAACAATGCCCTACTACCACTTGCTCCTCTGATGCCCCACAAGCAATTAATAGCCACCGGCTCCCTCTTGACCCGGCCCCTGCTAAGCACCTGTTTGCTCACTGTGTGAGCCCCTTTATAATGTCAAAAGAAACACAACCTAACAATGCAGTGATTTCAAGGGCATCCCAGCTAGGCTGGGAATAAATCATCTCGGCTCTCTTAACATGCTGACAGTTTGGAACAGGGAGATCTGAAGCTCATTTCAAAAGGCTGCTCTTCCTTTTCCATTTCTTCATGCTTTACCCTTAAATAAAAAAAAATCTCAATGGCAACTTTTTCCACCTTTCAAGGGGAAAACATGCATTTGGACAGCTTTTGTGAGCTCCTGTTTCTCTTCTGCAGCAAAGAAAAAAAGAACATTTTCCCCTCACGGTTAAGCCAATTGCTGTATGTAAATGATGTGCCTTTAAAAACCACCGATTCAATTTAGCATCCACTATGTGTGTCTTAGTTTAGGCATTGTGGTTTCTTGTTTATTAGCAGACTTTTTTTTTCTACAGCATTACATGGCTAAGTCTTCGGCGAGGTAAGATAAATTGCTCGGTTACAAACAGAACACAAAGAGTCCTAAAGGATAGTGGCTGGTTTTATAATTTAATTAAGGTTTTGTAGGAAGATAATTGAAAAACCTGTATAGCCAGATGGCTTTCAATAATTTTACTGCAGAAAAAATATATGTGCGCTCAATGTTTTATGTAGACTTTTTTTGGGGGTGGGGGGGCAAAGCAGCATAGATCAATATCAATACCACATGAGATTTGATCAGTGATTTATCACACTCCTCTACACCAGAGGAGAATCTGAAATGGATTCAGGCTTGCACAATTTTTGAGGTCAGAGCATTTTGCCCATTTCTAGAAATAGATCCCGGTTCTTGAAAATTCCTGCTTTCCTCATCAAGTAATCTTTTTTTTTTACATATTTCAAATATTTGCGTTGTTTCAGTTTGTTGGGTCAATCTGTATGCGATTGCAGATCTCCAAAATGCTACTCAAGAAGTCTTCTTAGTGTCAGAGCTATTCTGCGCCTGGGGACAGAGCTACGAAGCTGGGTTGCTGTGCTGGATGGGTGACTAAGGCCTTCCCAAGTTTGTTTATTTATTTAATGTATGGTGAGAACATGGCGAAGAGAAGTAAACATAGACACACAATCCACGTAATTATACGCAAAACCTCTAAGGGGGCAACAGCAGGTGGCCTCATAACTGGATGTCCAGTTCAGCTCCCCTCTGGAGTTGCTTCGTGCAGATCTTCTAATGAACCAGAGAATGAATGCATGAATCTTGTACAACATGTTTAATAGTTTCCATATCAGCACCACAATTACAACAAGAGCAATCTTTCCATCTCCACTGATATAGAATTAGTATCACACCTAATTCTGTCCAATTTTGTCCAACGAGGCAAGTCAAAACCAGGTGGTTTGGTAGAGGGATCACTAACGGTCAGGTCACAAGAAGGCACCTTGCACCATCTCCAAGTGTGTTACTTTTTCATTGTCCTCTTGAGAGCAGAGAAAGGTGCTATGTTAGGTTGTCATGTTTCAAACACCTTGTGTGTAGCGCAATCCTGATCAAGAAGTGGAAATCTGTAGGTGGGTGGGGGGGAACAGTTGATAAACTAAATTTCAAGTTAGAGAATTTCAATCTACATCTGCAGCTCCAGGAACCAATCACTAAGGCTCTGGGTTGGGAAGGACAAGTCTCCAGATGTGGAATGTAGTTGCTTCCTGAACTTCAACCAATCCTAGCGTTCTCCATTCAAAGAAAGTTGGGGCCAGCTACCTTAATCTGCATTGTCCACTTTTCTGTTACATAATCCCATTACTTTCCGTTACAGTTCTTCTTTATATAACAAACTTCCATTTTACTGTGCACTTAAGTGATAAAATATTAAAGCCTTGCTGAAATATTAAAGCTGTTAGAATGCCCTCTTTGGTAAGTGGCCCCTAATTCACAAAGTTAGAAAAAAATATTTCACCCCTGTTAAGTAAGGAGATAGTATACAGTAGATAAGCTATTTTATAGCAAAATGAAGGATGGCATTGAAATCCCAAGAGGGTTTTTTTTGTTTTTTGTTTTTGCTTATCTGGATATTTCTGCAAGCCATAAAACTAGGTATCCGTGCCTCCCTTGCTTGTTAATGGCTGTGTCTAACTATGATTGTGTGCTACAATCTCTGAAAGCACACATGCAATTGGAAGCCTGAATAAATTTGAGCAAAGAAAAGCAACTAGGATGATTAAAGGCCTGGGGACTAAAACATATGAAGAACGGTTGCAGGATTTGGGAATGTGCAGTCTAGAGAAAAGAAGGACGAGGGGGGACATGATAGCAGTCTTCCAGTATTTGAGGGGCTGCCACAAAGAAGAGGAGGGGGTCAACTTATTTTTTAAAACACCAGAAGGCAAGATAAGCAACGGATGGAAACTAATCAAGGAGAGAAGCAACCTGGAATTAAGGAGAAATTTCCTGACAGGGAGGATAATTAGCCAGGGGAACAGCTTGCCACCAGAAGTTGTGGGTGTTTCATCACTGGAGGTTTTTAACAAGAATCTGGATAGCCATTTGTTCAGAATGGTATAGGGTCTCCTGCTTGGGCCCAGGGTTGGACTAGAAGACCTCCAAGGTCCCTTCCAACTCTGTTATTCTGTATCTCGACATGAGGCTTCAGTTAATTTTTTCTAACTGCTTGCTTTTCACTGGTGCCATATTTTTAGCCACAGTTGTTAAGAGCAGAATTTGTTTTCCTAGTGAGCAGGTATTTAATGTCTGTGTGTCTTGGGTCTCCTTGGGAATCAATCTTCTGATTTCTAATTAGTGTCTTCTTTATTGAGCCAGAGGTAAAAGTATTATAAGAACCATCCAGTTCTTCTTTCCTCTTTTTCATTTGTTATCTAGATGCTTCAAGATAAAGAAAAATTTCAAATATAAAGAACGGCCTTTGAAAGTTCTTGGTTGCACAGAGGTTTTGATCATTTAAAAAAGAAGTTATTTGTCCCGAGAGAAACAGTTCTCCAGAAGGAAATATATAACAGCTGAACACATGAAAGGCTTTTGCCATTTTGCTCAGTTAAATCCATCTTTTACTTATTCTTTTTTTTCCTTTTGAACTACGAAAAAAGAAAAAAAAAAAGAAAAAAGAAAGCTTAGTAAAATGAATGCAGAAAGAAAGCTTATGAGGAAAATGTTAGCAGATCAGAATATTATGCTTTCCTGTGTGGAAAAAAATAAATCTTTATTGACCTATTAAGAATCATGAACAAAGATATATTGCCAGTAATGTAATGTAAATATTATCACATTGGAAAACTATTATTTTCATGTTATATGCAAAGAGAAGAATCTAGAAAGGAAAGAAGAAAAGTGCATAAAACTCTCAAACAGTTAAATTAAACAAAATAACATTTAAATAAAAGTTGATTCGTTAAAATCCTTTGACAAAAACTTTTAGAAAGCAATAGATGTAAAACATTACCGAATCGTTCTTCTTCTAAATTACTTTACAATACCTTTCCAGCTCCTATCCTATCCTATCCTATCCTATCCTATTCTATTCTATTCTATTCTATTCTATTCTATTCTATTCCATTCCATTCCATTCCTTATTCTATTCTATCCTATCCTATCCTATCCTATCCTATCCTATTCATTCCATATTTGATTCTATTCCTTATTCGATTCTATTCCTTATTCTATTCTATTCTATTCTATTCTATTCTATTCTATTCTATTCCATTCCATTCCATTCTATTCTATTCTATTCTATTCTATTCTATTCTATTCTACTCTATTCTATTCTATTCTATTCTATTCTATCCTATCCTATCCTATCCTATCCTACCCTACCCTACCCTACCCTACCCTACCCTACCCTACCCTACCCTACTCTACTCTACTCTACTCTTCTGACCTGCCAAGGTATCTGGTGTAACAGAGACATTACTAACTAGGGTCAGACATTACTAACTAGTGTTAGACATTACTAACACTATGGGCAAGGCCGTGAAGAGTTGAACCACTGTCTCAATTTTTCCTAAGAGATATGGTCATAAATGCTCTTTCGCTGGGATTTTATTGTATCTTCCTTCCATTAACCTGGGGAGCAGAACTGAAATCCAGCCAATGGGAGAGTGGAAGATCTTTCAAAATAACCCAGGGCCATCAACGGAGGTGGAGATTTTACGTGGATCTTTTGGACAATTGATATTAAAAAGCGTATTGCCCCCATTCCATTTGGGTTCCCTTCAAAGCTGGTCAGATCCTGGCCTGAGTCTACCGTGTCTTAGATCCATGAGCTCAGTACATTTTGCCACCCAAAAATTCCTATAGCACGAAATATTTGAATCAAACTTCAATTTAAGATTGCAATTGTTCTGAGTCTGTAGTTGATCAGGCAGTCTGTAAGTGGAATAAATGAACTAGTTTAGAAGCCAAAAAAACCCTCACACCTTCCTGGGCGGTGAAGCATCCATTGAATGATTATTTTGCTTGGAGCATGGATTCTAACATCCTCTCCAGCATTTTAAGTCCTTACTCAATATTCTGCTAGAAATCAAGTGAAGAAAAAGCTTTCTTACTTATTGCCTTGCTTCCTTCTTTCAGCTTGGACCAAACCTTTTCAATTTCTATTTATTATATCAAGGTTTGCAAAACAAAAGCAGCAAATTTAAGATCCGTGAGGTTTAACTACTTTTATTTAAGAAGTGCATTGGAACTGAGGGTGAAATATGACACTGGTATTAAACTCTGCAAATCCTCCTCAGGATAAATTCAAAATAATTGGCATTCAAGACCACGTTATTCCACCTGCTTGGAATGCCTCATCCAGTTCTGATGCAAAAAGGATGCTGAGTCCCTAGGAAGAATGCAGAGATCAAGCTTGGTATCTCCAGCCGAACGAAGAAAAAAAAAAAAAAGACTTGGGAATGACACAATAGTTGTCTTCTAGTACTTGAAGGCCACTCACAGAGAATTAAGGAGTTGACTTATTTTCCAAAGTGCCTGAAGGCTGGACAAGAAGGAACAGGTGGAAGCCCATCAAAGGGAGATTCAACCTGGAACTAAGGAGGAATTTCCTGACAATGAGAACAATTAATCAGTAGAACAGCTAACAGAGTTGTGTCGTCACATTGCTGGAGGTTTTCAAGAAAGTATTGGACATTCATTTGTCCAAAATGGTATAAAGAATCCTTGCTTTGGACAGGGAGCTGGACTAGAAGACCTTCAAGGTCCCTCCAGTCCTACGAGTCTATGATTCTCTAACATCCCGGTGCAGAGAACCGGAGTGGCTTTATGCTAGCTTACAACAGCCATTTCTTACCTTGTTGCTTTATTTAAATGACATCTTTATCTTTAAAGGCCAAGCTGCCAGCCTACAGGAACTTCTGTGCTAGTCAGATAATTTATTTTATTTAACAATAATGTCAGTGACCTTTTCATTATATGTTGGGAATCCAGGAGATAAGACCACGAGTACTGATTCTGCTTATTATAGTTCCACACTTCTTCAAAACTTTGTGCAAGATTTGTGCACAGAGACCACGAGGGAGGAAAACAAAGCAGAATAATAATTTAGCAGGGAGATAATCACCTCCTGCGAAAACCCGGAGGCAAGAATTCAGTGACATCGCCTTTTATGGCCTTCTTATAACGGACGTCGCTACAGCTTCCTTAATTCCTTAAAACATTTTCTTTGACCTCAATAGATAATCCTTCCATGCAGTGGGGAAGAAAAGAAATTGCAAGTGAACTTAATTATTTTTGACAGGAAACTAACCCATCAGTTCCTATATTTTATTGCATAGGAGGGCTTCCGTTCTGCTTTTTTTTTTTTTAAATAGAAGAAGAAGTCAGAGAGAAGGTGGCAATAATGGGATGGAAGGAGTGACGGAGGAGAAATTTATATAAGACGACTGAGCGGTATTTTGGACACATTCCCCAAGTATGGCCCCTGTTTGCATGATAGATCTGACCAACCTTTTTGCTATCTTGACAGAAATGTTGGCCTTCGTGACTTGCTTGCAGAAATGTCATAAGAAGCAGCAGCCGTTTTTGTAAGAAGCTTAGCACCATAATGGGTCAATTTCTATACCAGGACAAAACAGATTTTTGTAGAAAATTAGTTTAATTCACCCAGGTCATGGTTGCCCCAAAGGTGCTTTTTTCCAAAAGGCAACTGGACTTTCTTGGTTTTGTTTTTTTTTCTTTGAAGGCATTTTGGGTCTCATCCAGGAAGCTTCTTCAGTTGTGAAGAACTGAACTCAGAACTGAAGAAGCTTCTTGGATGAGAAGAGAAATGTCTTCAAGGAAAAACAAAGAAAGTCCAGTTGCTTTTTGGAAAAAAGCACCTTTGGGACCTAGTTAGGTGAATTATAATTTATTCAATCCAAATTGCTTAGTTTGCCTGATCTACTGAACTGCAAACGTACAAAACAGGGTGTCAGTGCCTTTGTCAAAGTGACACAAGCAGTGTAGTGACATACTTTTTATTCCACCCCTTTAATCAGGTGTGTATGTCTGTGTTTTGTGTGTGTGTGTGAGAGAGAGAGAGAGAGAAAGAGAAAGAGAGAGAGAGAGATCAGAATGTAGGTAAAAAGGGTCCCACTGAAGCACAGGAGATTTTAGTCTAATTTATTGGGCCAACCCAACACACATTATGAATTTATGGACCAGCCATGCAAATTCAGGTAAGAAAATTCAGCAACTCAAGATTATTACATTAAATATTGCCAAACTTTTGTATTCCAACTTCTGAAAACATGAGTTGTCCTCGATTTTTCCTGCCAATTTCTTCAAAGAGAGGACCAACCCAACTTGCTTCCTCTAATTATCAAAAGCGGATATGCGTATGATTGTTCCAGCTTCAGCTTTTATCTCTTAATAGATCTTTAATGCTAAATTAGGTTTATTTCTGGCTTTTCCATGCATTCCGCTTTTCGATAAAGAGACATTTCTTGTCAGCTGGAGCAAGAGAAAGCCAAGGGTGTTAATGAATTTAGCAATGCCAGTTAATAGTGTTTCGAACTAAGTTAATATTATTATTATTATTTCTGTGCCAGTGCTGAGCGGAATAAGACAGTCGCATTATATATTACATAGATAAGCCTGTCAACACAAATAAGAAATGATTTTGGGGGGACAGAAGGTTATTTTCAAATGAACGATAGAAATAGCTCTGTCAAACAGCCTTGAAATCACTGGTGAATTTTCTCTCGATGTTTAGCATTACTGTTGGTTGATTTTTTTTTATTTTAAAGAATTCTCCATCCGTAATTTGACGAATGATGACATGCTTAATTAGGATGTTGTAGAGTCAGAGTTTTTGTTCAACTATAGGAAACGTGGGCAACTACTAGCTTAGAGGGCTCCTGTGACATAAAGTGATGGGACTTGAAGGACAGGAGGCATTAAATAATTATTTTAAAAAGAAAAAGATAAAACAAAACAGAGAAAAAGTTGGTTGACTGTTTAGAATACTTATCAGCTGGCAGAGAAGTTCTGTATTAGACTGGAGTGCACGTATATTTGGAAGTTAATTCATTAATAGGTAACTTACATGGTAATTGACAGAAGTCATATATAAATACATACATGCATATATAGATAACTCTCAATCTTCAACCACAATTGACCAAAGTTTCTGTTGCTAAGTAAGACAGTTGTTAAGTGAATTTTCCCCCATTTTATAACCTTTTTTGCGACAGTTGTTAAGTTATAACAGGGTTGTTAAGTGAAATAATTAACCAGTGGAACACCTTGCCTCTAGACGTTGTGGGTGCTCCATCACTGGAGATTTTCTAGAAGAGGTTGGACAGCCATTGGTCTGAAATGAATACATGGTTTCCTGCTCGGAGAATGGGGTTGGACTAGAAGACCTCCAAGGTCCCTTCCAGCTCCATTATTATTCTGTACGCTGCCACTTAATCATCTTCTTGCATCGTTACAGCTGCCCAGTTTGGAAAACGTGGCAGAGTTTCGGTTGCTATGACAATGGACGCCCATGCCAGAATTAAAACTAATTTTGCTTCTTAACCCTGCAGAATTGTTGTAATTATAGAAAGATAACATATTGATCTTGGCCTAAACAAATAGCAAACCCACAATCAACAGGATTATAAATAATGTATAATTAGTGAAGGAACATCAGTCCATGGATAGGCAGGCTAGTGTCGGTAAGGTATCAAAATTATCGGCTCGGATGAGATTATGGAGATTTTCCATGCTGGGGCCTTACCTCAGAGGTCCCTAACCTTAAGGGCTGCGTCCCACTCTACCAGGCCGTGGCCTCTTGGCCGCTGGGCCACGTGAATAACTGGGCAGTGCACGCACGCACCCCTCATGCCACCGTCACCACAAGTGCGTGGGCAGCGGCAGCGCTGCTAGTATTGCGCAGACGGCGGCAGTACCGCAGGTGGCAGGTGGGCCGCGGCGTGATCCTCATGTGGGACGGTGGCGCAATCCTCGCACCAGTGGCGGCATCGCCACAAGCCTGGAGGTGGTGTCACCTCAAGCCTCACACAGACACCGCTGTTGCTGAGAGCCTCGCACTCATGCTCGCAGCCCCATTTGCGTGGTGCACATGCTTGCAGCCTGTTTGTACGTGCATGTGCACGTGTGGCCACATTCACGTTTGCGCGTGTGTGCATAAGGCGCCTGTCCCTCAAGTGAATGTTGACTTGGCCTTGTGGTTTCAATAAACAACTGTTTTTGCTTAAAACCAAGTTCCAGTTGTGGTCATTGCGTGAAACTACATGAGTTTTCTAGCGAGTGGACACATCTGAGTAAGTGCTTTCTTTCAAAAGACAAGTGGACATTCCTTGTTTTTCCTTGAAGACGTTTCACTTCTCATTTCCAGAAGCTTCTTCGGTTCTGACTGGATGGTGGGGAATGGAAGGATTAATACTCCTTGCAGAAAATTGGTTATTTGTGTTTTTTTTAGAGAGTCGTTGAGGCCACTTGAGTTAGTGCATGAGGGATTGAGAGCAGTGCTCAGGCTGGATCAAAACCCTCCTTTGTGTTGGAAAAAAGGATCCCATCAGAGCGAAGTGGCTCTCTTTCTGTCCAGAAAGGATCTGAGGTTGATTTCACTTTGGGTTTGATTCTTCACAGATAGGAAACTTTTTTATTCTTTTGTCTTTGGAACTGCTTCAATTGCGGTTCATCCAACGGGCGTAAATCCAAATGGAATCATCTTCCACTGTCGAGAAAAAGAAAGAAATTCTTCTTTAAATGTCTCTGTTAAAATTAAAACTCCTTGTCCCTTTTCAAGAGAGAGAAGGATAAAACATTTAACCAGGAGAGGATTTCAACTTGGGTCGATCTTGAATTGCGTAAAGAAAAAGTACCGTCAACACCCTGCTATTTACGATTTGTTGTTTGCAGAGATAAGGTGATGCTTTATGATACACAAACAGTTACAACTAAGTGCTGCCGGAAGAATTTATGTTGTGCCTAAAAGCTGTTCATCATTTTCAAGGACGTGGTTTATGTTTAAGACCATTTTTAACAACAACAACAACAACAACAACTAGTCAGTTTTGTCTTCTTTTTTCAGAAGTGCTCTGAAGTGTGACTGTATTGTAGATGGCAGTTGTAGATTGTATTGTAAATGGCATCCTAAATGGATTTTGTGACTTTGTTCTCACAAATGTTCTTAATTTGCTCAAGACGCCCAACCAGTTTTTGATTCATGGCTTTGAAATATCTTTTTTAGGTTAAAAAAAAAAGACAAATCAGATTTTTTTTTTTAAACAGATATGAACTTGCGATTTTATCTATTTTAATGTACTTTTGTATGGTGGAAACGGATCACAAAAGTAAGTCCCACTGTGTTGGGAAGAAAAAAATATTTAGGTCTGCAATCTAAAAGACTCGACTGCACCAATTCTGTAACTTTGGTTTGAGATCCTGTCTGTATGTTATTCATTTTGGTGGAAAGCCAATTCATGCCTCATTAGCTGCCATCATCTCCAGTTTTCATGCAGATGAGTTTTGCAGGGATGGAATACTGTAAATGGGCAAAAAAAATTAGGCAGAGGGCCTTGTGGTGAAACGTTCTTCGGTAGAGAAAACATATATGCAAACTTTTAGACTTTCAATTTGGGAAAAAACAAGATTAGGATGTATTTCCCAGAATCTCTTTGTTCCGACAGAGGGAATAGAGTTAGTAAATACTGTGTTCTTGGCTTCGTTTTGTACCATGGATTACAAAGCAGAAAAAGTACCTTTAAGATTGGTTTTCCATGTTGTTTCCATGGAAGTAATCCTCGACTTACGATACATAATTGAGCCCAACTTTTCTGTCGCTAAGCGAGACATTGGTTAAGTGAGCTCTGCCCCATTTTACGACCTTTCCACAGTTTAAGAAGAGACTGGACAGCCATTTGTCTGAAGTGGTATAGGGTTTCCTGCCTGAGCAGGGGGTTGGACTAGATGACCTCCAAGGTCCCTTCCAACTTCATTGTTATTATTATAGTTGTTAAGTGAATCACTGCTTTGTTGTTAAATTACAAACACAGCTATTAAATGAATCTGACTTCCCCCATTGACTTTGCTGGTCAGAAATTCTCAAAAAGGGACCCCGTGAGCCCCCTCCCCACCACCACCCCTGGGACTCTGCAGATACCCTCCCTACATAATCTGGGTTCCTGATATGATGGGCCTTTGTGATTCTTTTTAAAGAGCAAGAGACCTCGAGATTTTTTTAAAAAATATAGTATTCTTAAGTAGATAGAGTGGGCTACTTAACTAAGCCAAAATAAATACATACATAAATAAATACAATAAATAGATGATAGATAGATAGATAGATAGATAGATAGATAGATAGATAGATAGATAGATAGATAGATAGATAGATAGATAGATAGATAGACAGACAGACAGAGACAGACAGACAGACAGACAGACAGACAGACAGACAGAGTAGGTGATAGATTGAATAGATTAGATAAATGATTAGATGATAGATAGATAGACAGACAGACAGACAGACAGACAGAGATAGGTGATAGATTGAATAGATTAGATAAATGATTAGATGATAGGTAGATTAGATAGATAGATAGATTTAATTTATCGCAAGGAATCCTTATGATTTTTTTTTCATAACTGTCCAGCATTCTCTGCCTACTGAATGTTAACCAGGAGCTCAATTTTAATCATTATTTAAAATAGATGCTTCAAATGGTGTGTTAACCATTACGAATTTCCATTAAGAGGAAATCAGATTCGCAATAACTGTGCTTATGGTCAACCCAGACATAAAGCTGTCCATTAGCAGATAAGATTCTCAGTTCAAAGCAGTTGATTGACCAGATTTAGATTGTAAAATTAGAGAATGACAAGAAAAAGTAGATGAATCTGTTACAATTCTATTTAAAAGAGCCCGCTGCATGTTTTACTAAATAATTTTGCCTCCATTCCTCAGGTGTTGTATCATAGAAGCTCCTTTTTTTCTAATTATAGTCTCTTAGTTTGCAAGCCAACACTCGATTTTGGTTAAAAAAGGAAAGCAGAAAACAATTATTATAGATGCAAGAGGAATTATAACCGAAGAAATTCATTGAGGGTCCTCCAAAGGGCATCGTGTGCTTTGATTGGCAGGCCCGGCCTTCTAAACCTCCCTTTATACTTACATTGGCCTAATTATAGTATTGAACTGGGACTGGAGATACGTAGTCAGCCATGAAATTAACCGGCCAAACCCAATTAAGGCATTTAGTCACAATCAAAACACTTTGAACGGATCTTGTGACGATAAAAGAGGGAGTTGAGAACTGGGTCTGCTTGGAAGTAGAGTAGGATGTTGAAAAAAAAATAAAGTCAACGGTTAGCAATTCCACAAACATTCTATAAAATGGCTCTTTGGACCTTATATCCCAACTGTATACCTATATTCTTCCAATCTTCTTTTTGTTAGCATTCACGGTAACTCTGTTTTATTATAAACTATGGAGACAGTACTAGCAATAGTTTATTGATCGTATCAGAATACAAAATATAAAATACAAAACAATCATAAGAACCACTTGTTACAATGTAGGGGGAAAAGCATAAGTAAAAAAAAATTAAATTCATATTCCAGGGTCCCCTCCCCCAGTATTTATCCCCATCAGATCCTCATACGCAGTTCTTAATCGTATTGCTTTGTTCTAATAAAAGGCTGTATTTTGCGTAATTTTGGGCATTCTGACCACACACGAAATATGTTGTTTTAATGTAAAGATTCCAACAGCCTATTCATCTAATATGTGATCCAAGATACATATAGTATTTTTTATATAGTTGACATTTATTTGATATATGTGCAGGGTCCTTTATTTCTCGGACTCCACCAATACCAAGCGTGTTTGTCATAAAAACCTGTTCAAAGCTTCTACTTTTAACCTTTGTGTCCAGCTGCTCCAATCTTGGTTGAGTAAATAACCCTCCTAAGATACTTGGACATTTGTGTATTTAAATATTTAGCAATTTGGAAGGTGTGTTTATAGCAGCTCACCCATTTCAATGCGCCAGCCTTACCGATGATAACTCTATTTTTTGGAGCGCTTATATTCCATATCTTTTTAATACACTATTTAGAGATGAAGAAATATCCTAGTAAAGATATTTGGGGGCGGTCTTCTCAAAATCTGCCTCTTTATTCCCTTGCGGATGATCTGCTTACAATGCATTGTCAGCTGGATTCTGTAGGGTGAATTTAATTATTTGCCTCGGGGCGTTTCAGGGAAACGAATGACTTTTACGAAAGCCACTGACCCCAAAAGCCTTTGTACTTATACAGTAAACTTATTGAAGCACGTTGCATTTGAATTTCATGAGTATATTGTCCCTTAAATAAACATGCACAAAAAAGAGTATTGTTTTCACTGAATTTTCCAAGTGTTTCTGGCTGTGGTCTCTGTTCCTTTATGGTGTGATTCGTTGATGCATACACATCCAGTTATGTGATTTCAAGGTGACTGCGTTGTGACTCATAGATAAACACCAAGGAAGCACACGGAGGTTTATTAAGGTGACCAACAGTCCTCCTTTTGTAAGTTCTGTCCTCCCTTGAAAAGTGTCCTCCTACATGTCCTCCTTTTTGATATTTGAAGACTAATCTGCAGGGGTTTTTTTCTTCTCAGAGAACGCTCAGAACAGCGTTCTGGCACCTTTTTTCGATGGTTTTTCCCCCAACTTTTGCATGAGCTCTGCTACTCCCGCTATTGGCTTTCGAAAGCCAATAGGAATTGCTGCTGAGCGTGCCAAAGCACCCGGCTGGCAAACTTTGCACATGCAAGTTGTCTGTATGATTGTTGCAATGAATAAAATGTTTCTTTTATTTACGATATTTTTTTCCTTCAATTTATTTGTGTCCTCCTTTTCATTGTAAAAAAGTTGGTCACCTTAGGTTTATGGAACAGTAAAGGTGCTCTATTCGAGATCTATACCCAAGCGACATTCTTTTGAATGAATGAGTTCTTGTTGGACAACAAGCTAAAATGTGTTCTGCAAAACCATGAACTCAAAACGGAAAGGTGGAGGGTGACCTCTTTCAGTTTTGATCCCATCCATCAGCAGCACGTCCATTATTGTGCAGGGGAGAAAAATAATGGGCAGGCAACCTTATGATGTTCAGAACAGAGGAGGCTGGAAAAGAATCCATGCAACAACAACAAAAAATAATGGTTAGGACCCATGTGCATGCTCCCCCCAAAAAATAAAAATAGGAAACAGTTATTTCTTTCCTTCTCTTTCTTTCTGTCTCAGTAGTAAACCGTGATGACCTTGTTCGTTCTGTAAGACTTGCCTCTCTTTCTGGTTAAACTCCCAATGTACGGTTGTCGTTTGTAATGGTTGTTTACTGAAAAGTTGCTTAGCCAGAAGACACTGGGCATTTCCATGGTCCCACCATCTCCAAATCCTTAAAAAAAAGGTGAAACTGACCCTTATCTACCTTATCTATTGCTTTTCACCCCGTGCTAAATGCTTCCCCTTCTTTTTCTTTCTAGTGCTAGATTTATCTTGGAATTGAACCCAGAACTAATAGCACATAGAGAGAGAGAGAGAGTCATCTGAATAAGCCAACCAGGCAGATACAATTTGTCTTACCTTGTGTTATTCAATATATGTCAGCAGTTTAACAGATTGGTAAATGTTCTTGATCTTTCAACTTCAAGAATGGGAAGTCGCCATTCCAGAGCCAATATTTGTATAATGCTGTCCTTTCTGCAACCAATAGATCCTTCATATAGGACAGGGGTAGGCCACCTTGGCTCTTTTATGACTGGTGGACTTCAACTCCCAGAATTCCTGAGCCAGCCATGCTGAGGGGAAAGGGAGAGGTTTCCAAGCTGAGCCATGGTGGCTCAGGAATTCTGGGAGTTGAAGTCCACGAGTCATAAAAGAGACAAGGTTGCCTTCCCCTGTCCTAGAGGAACATATGAAAGCATAATTAATGTTAATTAATGTAGACTTTATTAGTTTAGAGCAGGGATAGGCAACCTTGGCTCTTTTATGACTGGTGGACTTCAACTCCCAGAATTCCTGAGCCAGCACGGCTCAGCTTGGGAACCTCTCCCTTTCCCCTCAGCATGGCTGGCTCAGGAATTCTGGGAGTTGAAGTCCACGAGTCATAAAAGAGCTGAGGTTGCCTATCCCTGATATAGGTTCTTTTATTGTTTATATATAAACTACAAAGAGAAATAGAAATGGGAAATTAGGGGAAGGGAAAAGAAAGAGGGAAAGAAAATGTAAAATACAAGGAAAGAAAAAAAAAAGGCATTTACTTCCAACTCTTTTTAGCACAATACAAAATAGAAACCCTCCAGCTTTTTGCTTTGACACGTTAGTATATAACTAGCCATTTCTATAACGACAAATCTATTTAATCGACAAAACCAAAGTCAACGTTTTGGGGTTTTTTTCATCACAAGCACAAAATCCCTATAGGTCAACCAATAGGTCACGTTGTGTGACCCGTTCAATATCTTGAACACACCTCTGGGAAGGTTCTTTATACTGAGATGTGTTATATGCTATGGACCTAGAGCTTTTTGTAAAATGTGGAGATGATCCAAAGTTAAGATGTTCATCCTGTGCTTTAGGCTAGACCCCTGGGTATAATCTTACATGGTAATAAGTAAAATAGGTGTATTGGATTTATGGACTCAAATCAGCCAACTGTCAGAAAAAAATCTTCCAGGAAAAACAGATATTTATTCCTTGATGG
This sequence comes from Protobothrops mucrosquamatus, assembly GCF_001527695.2. NCBI lineage: Eukaryota > Metazoa > Chordata > Lepidosauria > Squamata > Viperidae > Protobothrops > Protobothrops mucrosquamatus. The sequence goes on along the minus strand of NW_015389041.1, from coordinate 74,636 downwards.
AAAGAATCCAGTGATGCTGGTTCTATCTGGAATGGACATTCCAGAGCCAGAGCAAAAGATTATAAGTTATCTCAGGGGCTGCCACAAAGAAGAGGGGGTCAAGCTATTCTCCAAAGTGCCTGAAGGCAGGACAAGAAGCAACGGATGGAAAACTAACCAAGGAGAGAAGCAACGTGGAACTAAGGAGGAATTTCCTGACAGTGAGGACAAGTAATCAGTGCAAAAACATGTCTCCAGAAGTTGTGAAGGCTCCAACACTGGAAGTTTTAAAGAAGAGATTGGACAACCATGTGTCTGAAATGGTACAGGGTTTCCTGCCTAAGCAGGGGGTTGGACTAGAAGACCTCCAAGGTCCCTTCCAACTCTGTTATTCTGTTCTGTTCTGTTCTATTCTGCTCCTACAAATGGGAGAGACTGGAAGGAGAAAACATTACCAGATTTTCAAAAGTTTGTTATTCACTCACGAACAAAGTTTGTTTGTGGGCCACTGGACAATCTGACTTTACCCAAACTGAAATTTAATAAATTATTTGGTTCCTGGGACCTTTGTCTGAGTTTTGTAGATGACAGGCGGTGGCAGAAGATGAGCGGTGTGACCTCACAAGGACAGATGAAAACGTGTTTGCCTGAAGCATGATGAGTTTTATTATGACAGTTTTATCGGGTAGGGAGGTTGGAGACCAAAGCCTTGAAGTCTAAAATAAAGACTTGTGCATTTAAACTTCGCCAAGAAATTGGAGAAAAAGCATTAGCTCGTGAAGTTCAGAGCATTTGTCATCTCTACAAACTAATGCCCAGAATAAGGGGAATAAATAAGATGACGTTCAACTCTTCATGCAGAAGAGCAAATACAGTTTAATAGGTGTGGCTGAGATCAGTCCCATGACTAGAACGTAGCCATTTCTTCAAAATGAAGAAAAACAGCAGAAAGAGCAATCATATTAGAAATATCTCTTCCTTCTCAGAAATCCAAGTGTGTGAACTTGCAATGTTTGGCAGGGCACCTTCTAAAATAAGTGGAGGGATAAATTAAAATAATTCTTCTGTTGGATGACTTACAGATTTTTCAAAGAGCTGTGAAAATCCAACCTACTAGGAGACAATGTCTTCCAAGGATGGCCCTTCCAGGAAATTTGTGGAATTATAACTTATCCCACTGATAACTGTTTTTCTGAAGGTGAAAGAAACCATCAGATCACCTATATTTGATGATACTAGGCTGTAAGGAAAACTTAGCTGAAGGAATAGAGTAGAGTAGAGTAGAGTAGAGTAGAGTAGAGTAGAGTAGAGTAGAGTAGAGTAGAGTAGAGTAGAGTAGAGTAGAATCTGGAAGGGACCTTGGGGGTCTTCTAATCCAGCCCCCTGCTCAAGCAGGAGAACCTATATCATCTCAGACAGGTGATTGTCTAGTCTCTTCTTAAAAATCTCCAATGATGGAACACAGTAATGAAGTGCCATATGATCAGGTGCATTAACCACTAGGCCAAGCTCTTCAGGCCCACGATTTCTGGAGGCAACCTCTGTTTCACTGGTTGATTGTCCTCACTGTCAGGAAGTTTCTCCTCAATTCCAGGTTTTTTCTCTTTTTGATCAGCTTCTAACCATTGTTTCTCGTTCTTCCCTCTTGTGCTCTGGTGAACAACCTGATCCCCTCTTCTTTGTGGCAGCCCCTCAGATACTGGAATCCTGCTATCACGTCTCCCCTATTTCTTCTTTTCTTTAGATTAGCCAAATTTTACCGATCTCAGAAGGAAGGAAGGCTGAGTCAACCTTGAGCTGGTCAGGATCAAACTCCTGACAATGAGCAGTGAGTAAGGCTGCAATACCGCACTCTAACCACACAGACGGCTAAACTGGGAAACGAATTCAGTCTCTTGGCTTCCGATCAAGGGCACCAGGAGCGCCGTGGCTCATGTGGTTAGAATGCTGGATTGGAGGTTAGCAAGCTCACGTTTGAGACCCAAGTGCTGCCATGGGGTGGGATGAGCTCCCATCCTTCACTCCAGCTCCTTGATGGGGAGATGAAAGGAGCCCCCAACTGGGTGTCTCCCGGGCAACGTTGAGGTCACCAGCTAATCCTTTCAACCCGGAAGCGGCACAGTGCTTCTAATCCAAGTCAATCAATCAATCAGAATGAAGCTGGAAGAGACCTCGGAGGTCTTCTAGTCCAACCCCCTGCTCAAGCAGGAGACCCCAAACATTCCAGACAGGCAGCTGTCCAGTCTCTGCTTAAAAATCTCCAGTAATGGAGCACAGTGTCATATGATCAGGTGCATTAACCACTAGGCCAAGCTCTTCATGTGGCTAATTAAATAATCTTCCACTTAAATATATCAACATGTTCTCCAACATGTTGGGGGGGGGGTGTTTGGTCTATAATGTTCCTTTTTATCTTGCATTGTAGCTTTGTAGTCCTGCAACTAACGCACCCACTCCTGCAATTTTACAAGGCTCAGAAAGTGTCAACTGATCTTGGCCCTTGATCTTAATCTGCATTTGTCAGTTGATTTTAAATAAATACTGTAAATGAAGAAGTTACTGAGCTGTTGCAAGTGCCCAAGGACGTGTTTAAATTAAACAAGCATTTTAACATGGATAGTCTCCAATGAGGCCTGGCCAGAGTGCAGACCGAGTCCTAATTTGAATCAAAGATAATATTTGACTTAAAATATTTATTTGCCATAGGTTATATCCAGAAGGAAACTTCCAGTGAGATTTAAAAACTCAATTAGTACCTAAATCCAGAAAGAGTAAAACTTAATTCAAGTTGATCTTCATGTACCTAACATGAAAGGTAGGGGTGGGGGGGAAACACACCAGCAAAATGGAAACCCTGATTTAAGGTGACAGGGCATCCAGAGAACCAGAGTTTTAATGCAATTGTCTGCCTAAAACAAAGCAGGGCAGTCTTCAGACAAGGAAAGATTATGTCGCTATTTAGGGGATTAATTGAAAGACGGAGCTCTTACAGCGCAGCGGAAGATTGATCTTGCGTCTACAGTATCCGGCAATGCGATAGCTTCAGGCAGAGGGCATTTAAAGTACACTCATTAAAGTTTTATGAAATTAATTTATAGCCTTTTATGATAAAACACTCAAATTAAGTAGTGATTAGGGATGACCTTGTAGGACTAACTTAATAGTGAATGGACATCAGGAGGAAATATGTTCTCCAGCAAGGCTTTGAATTAGATTAATTCAAGCCTGCTCTTCCAGCCCCCATTAATGAGCTGGGATCTTCTTACTGGGCTGAATGGGAAAAGCTGTCTAGAAGGAGAACCACGAACAGAGGAAGGGGGTAGATGTAGGCAGGGCTTTTTTTTTTTGTCATAGAACGCCCAGAACGGAGTTCCGGCACCTTTTTTGGATGGAACCTTGTAGGGTAGGCAAGGCAGGTTGTATGACGTGTGTGAGTTCCGGCACCTTTTTATTTTTATTTTTTTACAAAAAAAGCACTGGATGTAGGTGTAGATAGATATAAACAATATACACTGCTATCACACAAACACACACCCCAAAATCCAAACAGGTCAAGATGAAATGCTTAACAGTCCCATTCGGACTTGGGGCGTCTTTAATATTCTTTCAAATATTGGCAGCCTCACAGTTGTGCGAAGAAGATTCTAGACCAGGGGTCCCCAACCCCCGGTCCGTGGACCGGTACTGGGCCACGGCATGCCAGCAACCGGTCCGCACAAACAAGCAAAGCCCCATCTGCAGGATGCAGGAAGCACACAAAACCATGCCCCCTCCGGTCCGTGGAAAAACCTCTCTCCACGGAACCGGTCCCTGGTGCCCAAAAGGTTGGGGGACCTCTGTTCTAGACAATTGTGACATTGATTTCTCCTGATTCCTTCTTCCCTGGCAGCTAGAACTGCATGATCTAAGCATTGTAGATCCCCAGAGAGAGACACTGTTGAGTTGTTAGGGAATTTATTAAGGTAATAAAGGCATCGAGGCAAAAGGAAGGAAGGAAGGAAGGAAGGAAGGAAGGAAGGAAGGAAGGAAGGAAGGAAGGAAGGAAGGAAGGAAGGAAGGAAGGAAGAAGGTATGAGGGAGGAAAGGAAGGAAAGAGGGAGGAAAGGAAGAAAAGAGGGAGGAAAGAAAGAAAGAAAGAAAGAAAGAAAGAAAGAAAGAAAGAAAGAAAGAAAGAAAGAAAGAAAGAAAGAAAGAAAGAAAGAAAGGTCCTGCACATCACTTCAGATAGACTCGTGACTTATGATGCGTTTGACCCCTCCTCCCTCGGACTCAGCCCGGTCATTTCCTACACTTTATACTATACTTTATAGTAACTGATTTACTGAATTGTTTATTGTCCATAGTCAACATTTATTATGTTAACCAAACACTAAAGGTTCCACCGTGATATTTGGGGTTTGATCCAAACATGAATATGATAGCTGTTAGAATATCATATGTTTCCAATGATACATTGGATTATATTATTGTTAAGGAGTAGGTTTGTTGATTATCCACCTGCCTGGATAATCCACCTGTCTGCTTATATTCATTATATCGACTTCTGGATGCTTTTGTTTTTCCTTCTGTCACCTTCACCTTTTTTTTAAGGCTCTGCTGCCACACCGTGGGAAGAAAAGTTCCTTCATTGCAGAAGCATCGTCCAGCTCCTGTTGCAATTTGGGAATAAGGACAAAGCTCATATTCCAGGAAAAGCCAATTTTGAAAATGAATATTGCATGTAATACAGAATAGGAAGGCAGATAAATATTAAGGATAAGTTTGCCTTTCATGATAACAGGCAGCGATTTTACCCTGAAGATATGTTGGCATTAAGCAGGCTTAATAAGGAAATGTCGAAATATCTTTTAATTCTTCTCTGGTTTGGGTGGAGAGAGACTTTTGGCTTGGGAATTTTCATATATACTTCTTGCACTTTTCTCCCCCCCCCCAACTTATGTGTGTCAATGGAATGTAGTTGTGTCAACTTTTACCTCTGAAATTTGCAATAGGGTTTGTGTCTCAAGCAGGAAGTAAGAATTGTAAAATTTGCAGTATGATGTTTATTTGCATTTTTTTTTGTTTAAAAATAGAAATAGACCTGCTCAAAAATGGGTTGGGAAATCACAGAGGGAGGGAGGGAGGAGACAGAAAAGGGAGGGAAGAAGGAGACACTCAAGGAAGGAAGGAAGGAAGGAAGGAAGGAAGGAAGGAAGGAAGGAAGGAAGGAAGGAAGGAAGGAAGGAAGGAAAGTAGTTTTTAAAGATCTTGACCATGTACTTTTCACAAGTGCCCAACCTGGATCCTAAACTCACAAGCAAGCAATTACATACTGCTCCATTTCCCACTTACCTTTCAGTTTAAGAACTTCTAGATTTTCCAATATTACCTTTTGTAAGAAGAAATGCATGTGTTGTGTATCCCAACAAGTTTTTCAAGGATACTAAAATTTTCACTTCTTGCCTTCTACATAATTTCATCAGAGTCTGAAAAAAACAACAACACCAGAATCTTGGATACATCATCACTGTCCACTCTATTGTTTATTTCCAAGGGCAGATGGAAGTGGGATCACCTGCTATCCTACTTTCCATCATTATTCTGGTAATGTTATGCATATAAAAGTGTTAAAACTGAAAGAACTAGAAGGACTAATTGTCCATGCCAATTACCCACAGTTTTGTTTCTAGTAGCTCTGGAAATTTCCAACCTTCAGATATACACAGTTAGGGAGATAATTAAGAAATACACTTTCTCGATTTTCTCTCCCTTTTGTCCTGTTCTGACAGTTAACACTTTTTTTAAAAAAAAAAGTTCACTAATGTTTAATAATTATGTATTGTAATATCCCAGGAAATCCAATGTTTCATTAATACAAGAGCAATATTTGTGTTCTTTTAAGCTGCATCTCAAACAACCTGCGTCTTTCTTGTAACCAGTTATGCATTTGTCTGTCATTCATTAAATGTCTTTCAAATGGGAGCCTTTGTTAATTAAGATAATTAATTAAAGAGGCGGACTTTATTTTTCCAGGGGACCTTGTGCATTTAGTCAGCAAGGTACTTTAATTACTGTTCTATCTACACTAAGGTCTAAAACATTTTGAAGCAAAGTTTAGTGAGATAAAAGCTGAAGGAGGAGATTCAACGTTTCATTAATACTGTATATAATCTGCTGAATTCGGAAGAAACTTTTCAGCATCGGCAGCGATCTCATTGGCTGTTGTGTAGGATAATAGTTCTTTGGATATAGGATGCTGTATTTTTCAAAGTGTTTTGTCTTTACAACTAAATTTGCATTTTAATTAGAGCAATCAAATAGGGACATTAAGCCCTAAGAACTTAGCTTTCATATCAACACGGAATGAAGCTTTTGAAAAACACAGCACGCTACCAAGAGTATTTAATTGAAAGTTAGATAAGACCCGATTTTGCTCTATTATTATGGAGTGTTGTAAATGTCCCGTTTTAATTAAAACATGTAAACGACTTAAAACCCATTTTGCAGCTTTTAAGCGTGATTATACTGTGATGTTTTTTTTTGTTTCCATAAGCCAACCAAGTTTTCAGAAGGGCTGCTTTGGTTTGCAAGAAAAGCACGGTAATTAGCAACATTTTCTGGCAATAATTTCAGAAATAATAACCATTGAACTGAACTGATTAATCACTGGTAGAATCTCATTCTACTTCCTGGATCCTGGGTTTTTTCACCTCCTTCAAACTGGCAAGGAACCAATGTGTTTTAATCAACATTTTCCCATCCTCTATGGGAGGAGGAGGAGAGATGTTGGCTATCTTTAATTGTTAATACTCTTCCCCCCTCCCCCCCCAAAAAGCAGAGACATCACCCTGCCAACAAAAGTGAGTACAGTCCAGGCCATGGTTTTCCCAGTTGCAACATATGGCTATGAAAGTTGGACCATAAGAAAGGCTGAGCGCCAAAGAATGGAGGCCTTTGAACTCTGGTGCTGGAGAAGACTCCTGTGAGTCCCCTGGACTGCAAGGTGATCCAACCGGTCAGTCCTGGAGGAGATCAACCCCGACTGCTCTTGAGAAGGCCAGATCCTGAAGTTGAAACTCAAGTACTTTGGCCACCTAATGAGAAGGAAGGACTCACTGGAGAAGAGCCTGATGCTGGGAAAGATGGAGGGCAAGAGAAGAAAGGGACAACAGAGAATGAGGGGGCTGGATGGAGTCACTGAAGCAGGAGGCGGGAGCTTCAATGGACTCCAGAAGATGGTAGAGGACAGGAAGGCCTGGAGGAACGTGGTCCATGGGGTTGCGATGGGTCGGACACGACTTCGCAACTAACAACAACACTCTTCCAAAACACTTTGAATATTCTTGGGGAGGAAGTTTGGCCAGATTAGAAGACTAAAAGACAAAGTTTCTAAAAATTTCATTTAGTGCTGGATTATCCATAACGTTTGGGTCCTTACCAAGTACAGCAGCTCCTACGGCTTCCAAAAACATGTGGATTTTTCTTCACAACCTGGTAGATTTCCTTTTCCTTTTCCTTCTCCCCTCCCTTCTCCTTTCCTTTGATCTTTCAGTGGGAAAAAAAACTTTCTTGTTTCTTCTTTGCCATTTATGCATTCATGAGCGGTAGAGGGCAGCAAAGAAGCTAGGATGTGTGATACTCGCTTCATTAAAAGTCAGTAGAAATAAGAGAACTTTGCAGGAAGTGCCTGTAAAATTAGAAAGGAAAGTTGGACTTGTGAAAAGACACTCAGAAGAGCTCCTCCTTATGAGCCCTTTAGGGTAGACCAGACTAGAAAACCAAGATTATGAATGCTAATCAAGTTTTATTATATAATTGCAATGTTACAGTAACAGAATCTTGCGAGTCTGAATAGGCCTCTCCTTCGATAGCATGATAGCAGCCTTCCAATATCTCAGGGACTGTCCCAAAGAAGAGGGAGTCAAGCTATTCTCCAAAGCGCCTGAAGGCAGGACAAGAAGCAATGGATGGAAACTCATCAAGGAGAGAACCAACCTAGAACTAAGGAGAAACTTCCCGACAGTTAGAACAATTAACCAGTGGAACAGCTTGCCATAAGAAGTTGTGGATGCTCCATCACTGGAAATCTTTAAGAAGAGACTGGACAGTCACTTGTCTGGAATGGTGCAGGGTGTCCTGCTTGAGCAGGAGGTTGGACTAGAAGACCTCCAAAGTCCCTTCCAGTCTATTCTGATTGACTGATTCTTTTTCTTAACCTCCACAAGAACTAGGAAGGGTGAAATCTGAGATGCTTACTCAAATTTCATTTTTGCTTTGGACTTAAATTTCTTTTATTTGACCTCTGCCTCGGTTACAACTCTCCCTTCTATTCTTCACGGTTATTCCTACAATATTCCTACTCTTATCACCCTCCTTGATTTTAATGTCCTTAAAGTAGGGAAGTAAAGGTTTGGGAGAGGCTTCCAAAATTCTTTTAATATACCCCACCAGTGATAAAGAAACATGGCTGGAACCCTGTTGGTCTGACCCACCTCAAAGGGCTGCCAAAATCCGAGGGGTCCTTGTAGACCAAATCGGTGGCAACATCTAACTGACCTTGGCTGGCTTGAACAAAGAAGAACTGAACCCAGCTAGTACACAAATAAGACACCTTTATTAAAACCCTAAACTACAAGCCACGCTGGCAAATAAAAACCAAACCGCATTGCTATTACTGCCAAAAAATAGAAGCTGAGAAGAAGAAGAAGAAGAAGAAGAAGAAGAAGAAGAAGAAGAAGAAGAAGAAGAAGAAGAAGAAGAAGAAGAAGAAGAAGAAGAAGAAGAAGAAGAAGAAGAAGAAGAAGAAGAAGAAGAAGAAGAAGAAGAAGATGATAATAAAGTTGGAAGGGACCTTGGAGGTCATCTAGTCCAACCCCCTGCTCAGGCAGGAAACCCTATACCATTTTGGACAAATGGCTGTCCAGTCTCTTCTTAAAAACTTCCAGTGTTGGAGCATTCACCGCTTCTGGAGGCAGGTTGTTCCACTGGTTAATTGTTCTAACTGTCAGGAAATTTCTTCTTAGTTCTAAGTTGCTTCTCTCCTTGGTCAGTTTCCACCCGTTGCTTCTCGTCCTGCCTTCAGGTGCCTTGGAGAATAGCTTGACTCCCTCTTCTTTGGGGCAGCCCCTGAGATATTGGAACACTGCTATCATGTCTCCCCTCGTCCTTCTCTTCATTAAACTAGACATCCCCAATTCCAGCAACCGTTCCTTGTATGTTTTAGCCTCCAGTCCCCTGATCATCTTTGTTGCTCTTCTCTGCACTCTTTCTAGAGTCTCAGCATCTTTTTTACATCGTGGTGACCAAAACTGGATGCAGTATTATTCCAGGTGTGGCATTACCAATTTGCTCAGAGCAGGTTTGGCTCACCTTGATCCTGTTCCAGAGATTGCCTTAAATGTGAGCGTAACGTGGACACAAAAACGTTCCTTCAGGAACACTCTTTCCCACATCATCCATCTTGTTTGTTTATTGTGATTTTAACGATAGGAGAGTCACCCAAGCAGCTCCGAATCTGTCAGGTTATTAAGCTGAGAGGCGGGAAAGAGATCCCAGCCATTGTTCAGATAGCAGGTGCGCTAATAAAAGGGGCTGTCAGAAAATAAATTTCATTCGCCAGACGTGCACATTTTTCTATTAGTGTCAGCCATGGAGGCCTATTAGTATAGTGGGAGATCTGAAAAACAGCAATTATTGGAAAGTTTGTTTAATATTTTTCCCAGCGAAGGGCAGGTAAAAGGGTTATGGTTATATTAGAGACAAGGAACACTCACCGCTCTAAAGAACAGCAGTTTGATATTTTAATGAAATGTTGTGACTTGGTGAATTAATGTTTTAAGCGCTGAGGGGTTTTCTCGTCTGACTGGGCAGGGCCTCAACGCCTCTTCGGCAATACTGCCACTTTACCAGTGAATTAGGCAGGCAGTCCTCTACTTACGACACAACTGAGCCCCACATTTCCAATGCTAAGTGAGACATTATGAATGCAGGTGTGCTGTGTTTCAAAACAAAGACATTGGGGAAATGTAGCTCGTGTGTAAAGTAGAGATTTGTATGGGGATAGGCTGAAAGTCTGCAGTTTTGGATAGTTATGAGGAGGTAGAAATTCCTATCCTTACCACTGATGGACTACCACCAGGATCAGATTAGCTGGCTGGGTCTCCTAGGGGTAGAATTCGGAGGGCTTCTCATAAATTCTGGCTCCTGATTTTCCAGAGAGCCAGTTTAGTGAGTTGCTTAAAGCTACCAGTATGGAAGCCAGAAAACCAGACTTGGGGGCACCTTAGCCGTGAAGTCAACTGGATGACTTTGGCCAGTCCTGTAATGCAGGGGTCTCCATCGCCCGGTCCGTGGACCGCATGTCAGCAACCGGTCTGCACAAAGAAGCAAATCCCCATCCGCGGGATGCAGGCAGCACACAAAACCATGCACCCTCTGGTCCACAGAAAAAACTCTCTCCACGGAACCGGTCCCTGGTCCCAAAAGGTTGGGGGCCTCTGTTCTACACCAAGGGTCCCCAACCCCCGATCTGTGGACCAGTACCGGGTCGCAGCATGCCAGCAACCAGTCCGCATAAACAAGCAAAGCCCCATCTGTGGAATGCAGGCAGCACACAAAACCACGCACCGTCCGGTCCACGGAAAAACCTCTCTCCACGGAATCGGTCCCTGGTGCCCAACAGGTTGGGGGCCTCTGCTGTAATGGACAGAAGGAATGATCATGAAAGGAACAGGAAGAAGAACCACAACTGCAATCTCACAATCTTCAGTGAGATACAAGAATCGAGTCCAGATTAATGTCTGTTGTATGTTGACATAACATTATTTGCCTGGAAGAACTTTATTGATTCTCAGCCCCGCAATGCTCGGTACTTGTACATAGCTTTTTGCTTCCATCCAAGCCAATGAGGTGGACCTGCAACTTCCCCCTTGTTTGTTTGTCCTTGATAGCTAGTTCTGAAATGAGGTTTATTTTTTTGCCTCTGAAATTGTCGCTGCCTTCCTCGCTCTTTAAACAGTTATCCTTGCTAGCTGTTGACACTTATCTTCTGCAGGGAAAGAATTTCAGAAGGCAATTTTTCTTCTGTCTGTCCAATATCTGTCTTCAGATGAGGATTCCAAACGGGAAGTTTATGAGAGATTGGAAAAAAAATATTGGTTTCTTCTTTCTCATTTTTATAAATCTCGGTAAACCCAAAGGTTATTCATCCTTTTCTTTCTTTAAATGCTAAAGAGGGTTTAAATGTTTTTTTTTCCATATAAGTTCTCAATTTGCTTGATTTACTATATTTTTTTTTTACTTTCAAGATAAGGTATCCAAACACATTTTTCCTACATAACTGCAGGATAAACCAGTGTTTAACCCACACGTTAATCCCACAAGCTCAAATAACACAACTGTGTTTGCGTAGCCTTGCCGACTCAGTCACACCATTGGCTCATTTTGTTTTTTGGCAGCCAGCTTTGAAGTTTTGTTTGCTGAGCGATTTGGGTTGAGATCCATTACACGGAAGAATGGAACATGGTTTTTGTTTTATTTATTTATTGTTTGTTTATTTACTAGATCCGTGTATCACCCATCTCATGTGGTTTTGGAAATTATAAGTGGGGAACAGCCCTATTTTGCTGAATTTTCGGTGGCATCTTATGCCCAAAGGTTGAAGTTGTTCCTCCATGGATTTCTTTGCCTATTTCTGTTAGTATAGCTGAGAAAGGGGATTTCTTGAGTAAGAAATATTCTTTAATAAGGAGAGAAAAGCAATACAATCACTAAGTCTGCTGTGGGCTATGTTAAGCAAACATGGGGTGTGTCATGCAAATTTAGAAAATTGGATTCGTTGAATGTATTGAGTTAATTACAGATAAGTATATCGGGCAACAAAGTCTTACTATTGTCATGAGTGGATGCCTTCCCAATTTTCTTTTGAATTTGCTAATATTGAAGTTGTTGAATTCTCTGGTTTCTGATCTGACAGTTGGTGGACCCTGTCAAAAAAATCTGATTTCTTAAAAACCTTGGTGATATGAGGCTTCTGTAGTTCCTGGCAGCTTATATCCCAGATCTTTTGGCTCTGTCTTGTGACCTCTTGGAGAAGACTTCATGAATAAGGAAGTTCTAATTGGTCTGTAGTTGGACATATAACTCAAGTCCTCTTCCATCAGGGGGTTGGACTAGAAGACCTCCAAGGTCCCTTCCAGTTCTATTCTGGTTGATTGGTTGATTGATTGATAAATGGATTGAAGCTGAGCTCCATTCCTGGTGGTTTCATGGATACAGTTCTCATCACTGGATGTTTTCAAGAAGAGACTGGACAACCATTTATCCAGAATGTCATTGGGTCTCCTGCTTGAGCAGGGGGTTGGACTAGAAGACCTCCAGGGTCCCTTCCACTGTAATTTCCCAGTGGAAAATGATGCGCCACTGTAATTTCCCAGTCCAGCCTATAGACCTGCAATTTCCTGATTTTTCTATCCACTTCTCTAAGGCTGCTTAGCTCCTGGGCTCAAAGGAAGCCAGCCAGGTGACCAAGATGTAACTGGAAAACCACGTATACAAAAATCACATATAAAAGAAAACAGCATAGGATCGGAATTCAATATTGTCTATCTTATTGTAAGATTATACCTAGTGGTTTTTTAAGTCCATTCTATATTCTGCCGAGGTTCTGTTGACAGATAACTTAAACGTGGATTTGTCGTGGTCCACTGTCTTGAAACCATTGGACTGTCTCCCTGTAAAATTCTGTTTTTAGCAGTTTTCTTTGCAGAAGGCAGGAAAAAAAATCCTGATAAAATAAAAGTTGGGAGGGAAGGTGGAACACGAACTAAAAGAGGTCAGGATATTTCATAATCTCTCTAGATTGGCAGGGAGCATCTTTGCATAATAACAAATAACTGTGACTTTTCCTGAGCCAGTCAGAGTTAATGGCCATTATCCTTGCTTTGGCTTCAAACACCTTGACTACTACAATGTGCTTTATGCAATGCTATCCTTAAAGAGTTTACTTGAAATTGCAGTTGGCGTGAAACGTGATCAGGTTGCTGAAATCGTCAAATGATGGGGTAAAATAGCTGCATTGGCTGTCGGGTGCTTAAGGACACAGAATTTAAGATGCTGGGAAGAAATTGACCTTTGACTTTCAGGAGCGGATGTCTGAGTCTACCTGGTTGCTCAGATCAGCAGGAGGAGAGGATCAAAGAACTTATTTCTTGCACGACTCCGATTTTGTGTTGTTGTTTTTTAAACTCCGTCTTTTCAAACTGTTATAAGAAGCCTTGAGGTGGGTTACTAGATCAAATAAATGGACAGTTATCCTGGGACACCTCTATTTGCCTTCGTTGTCAAGAAGAAAAAGAATGTCTAACAATTCCATAAAATCTAAGTCTGGGCTCTGCTAGGATGTTTATTGGATTCATTGCAGAAAACACTAAAGTTTTCTGTTTCATTTCACAATAAGCCTTGACCTTTAAGGTCAAGTTAGAGAAACCTAAGGTCTATTGCAGGGGTCTTCAAACTTGGCCCTTTTATGACTTGTGGACTTCAACTCCCAGAATTCCTCAGCCAGGCAGGCTGGCTGAGGAATTCTGGGAGTTGAAGTCCACAAGTCATAAAAGAGCCAAGTTTGAAGACCCCTGGTCTATTGCATGCAATGGGTTGGCTTGCCAAGACCGATCAGCTCCTTGATTGTCCACCGTCTGTTCCACCTGAGGCCAAGTCCTTGGTAAACCTTGCGGATTGGACTGAGGCTTTTTCTTTGGAAGGCCATTTGGTGGCCATCATTAGCAAGTCCCTCTGTCTAGCTCAGGGGTAGGCAACCTTGGCTCTTTCATGACTCGTGGACTTCAACTCCCAGAATTCCTGAGCCAGCCATGCTGAGGGGAAAGGGAGAGGTTTCCAAGCTGAGCCATGCTGGCTCAGGAATTCTGGGAGTTGAAGTCCACAACTTCAACTCCCTGACCTAGATATATCTACCTCGTTGCCCGTTCGTGAGGGTGTGTAGGCCCTATAAATAGTGTGAGACCTTGTGCCATTTCCCGTGGCTTGCTGGAGTTAAAGAAGTTGCTTCCCTTGTTATTGAGGAGGTTACCATGGAATCCAGAATGGCTGGGAGCATCGCTCCAGTGCACAATTTGCTCACTGCACTCTAATTGCAAGAGATAAAATGTGTTTCGCAGTGTGAGACCTCTTTGCCCCGCATAATTTGAAGGGGCAGATGGGATTCAAATAGCACTGCATGGCCGATAAAACTAGGCAGCCATCCCCGGTTGCAAACTGAAAGAGGGATGTGTCAGTGCAGCTGGTGGCATAAATTTGAATACATCTGCATAGCTTTGGAGCCAGCAAATGAAGAGTGAACAGCGAAGACAGAAGGCCGAACAAAGTACACATCCAAAAAATCAATCTGACCTCTTTTTTCTTTCTTCAAGGACTTTCCTGCGTTTATGAATATCAATTTATAACAACAACAACAACAACAACAGCAACGATAACAATAACAATAACAATAAAGTTGGAAGGGACCTTGGCGTTCATCTAGTCCAACCCCCTGCTCAGGCAGGAAACCCTATGGCTGTCCAGTCTCTTCTTAAAAACTTCCAGTGTTGGAGCATTCACCGCTTCTGGAGGCAGGTTGTTCCACTGGTTAAATGTTCCAACTGTCAGGAAGTTTCTTCTTAGTCCTAGGTTGCTTCTCTCCTTGATTAATTTCCATCCGTTGCTTCTTGTCCTGCCTTCAGGGGCTTTGGAGAATAGCTTGACTCCCTCTTCTTTGGGGCAGCCCCTGAGATACTGGAAGACGGCTATCATGATGTCCCCCCTCGTCCTTCTCTTCATTAAACTAGACATTCCCAATTCCAGCAACCGTTCCTTGTATCTTTTAGCCTCCAGTCCCCTGATCATCTTTGTTGCTCTTCTCTGTACTCTTTCCAGAGTCTCAGCATCTTTTTTGCATCATGGTGATCAAAACTGGATGCAGTATTCCAAGTGTGGCCTTACCAAGGCCTTGTAAAGTGGACTTATTGTCTTATTGGCCTCCGTTGTCTTATTGAAGTATATATACTGGGATCATCAGATCTGTGATTTTGTAAATATCATTTTCCTTGTGTTTTATATTGCCTGGTGGATTCTGTTTACAGCATTCTGAGGATCTGTTTCTATTTTCTCTTCCTTGTCCAAACCTATTTCATGCAGGAATTTCATTCTGAATTCAGAAGATAGAGGCCTTGACCCAAAGTAAGAGAATGTCAAGAAGGTGAACTTGCACAATTAGTCTTCTCATTACAGGCAGAAGTCCAGGCGAATGAAT